>NW_010173600.1:0-30559 GCF_000695765.1 Mesitornis unicolor | reverse complement strand
AACCGAGCGATTCTGTGATTCTGTGATCCTTCCTTTCCATGCCCCTTTTTCCCCATTTTACTGCCCTACACCTATCTTTCATGTGCATCAGCCTATTTCTGTCTGATATTATGGAGGCTGGTTTTGAACTCTACATTTAGTTATATTTTCTCAAGAAGTATGAAACAATGAAGTTCTGAACTCAGTCCCTTTGTGAATTCAAGTCAAAACCAGAAATCTGGCCCACAAGTTGTATATCTGCCACCCAAGCTACTGCTGATGCTTGCTGAGCACTTCTTTGTTGTCTTTGTTATTCTATACGACCTCAGGAACAATCTGATCACTATCAATCAAATGCACTTTAAATGCAGATTTTGCAGTTTTGCTTCAGAAGCCCAACTAGTATCTTTAATACTATTCAAGGCTTATCTGTGTTGCCTGTAACCCCTGCTGTATTTGATCAGAGGTTGATGTGATCCAAGTGCTCTGTTTCCTGATACTATTCTGGGTTCAATAGATTATTTTTTGCCAGGAGCTGTAAGTGTAAATCCAGATGTTTGCTGCTTAGAAGCTAATGCTTTTTAGCATGAATAGTTTCAGGCAGTATCACTTAAAAGAGCCAGGAGTAACATGTTCTCCTGCAAAGACCTTTAAACAAGAACTCATCTAAGTCAGAAACGCTTCACCTAAACCACCTGGCCCCTGCTCACTTGCACAGTTTTTCTTATACATGCAATTTTTAAGGTATAACTTCTGTAATTTAAAGGTTTGCAAAGATCAGGTGCGGGATGCTGTTGCTTAATAGAAGTTGACAATGAAGACCATGGATACGGACTGTTCTTGTGGCTTCCTACAGTTGCACAGCTTTGTCTGGAAGGAGCCAAATACCAGGTGATTTTCATTTACCAATTAGCCACTTCCAGATTGTTCTTCAGTTTAGGACATGAGCAAGCTACTAAACAAAGCAAGCTGCAAATTTAATTCTACACATAATAAAAAATATTCATATTAAGGCCTCATATCTAGTGCTTGCTAGTCTTGTAGTCTCACAGAATATGTAAAAGTGTCTCTCATGATCTGTTAATCTGGCATAAAGAATGGATATTTGTAAGTCCATTTCAGTTCCCACTCCATTTAGTGGAAAAAATATCACAGATTAAATGGTAAAAAAATATAGGCTTCATATGTTAGTTTCATCCATTGTATTGCATAAAAGCTAAGTGCAATAGAGTCTTGATGTTTTCCAGCAATGACTGGAATTTCTAGTGTGAGAACTCTGCTGAGTTCTGTAAATTAGTGAGAATGGCTGATTTGTTTTAAGTACACTGTATCACAAAAAGAGGGTTTTTTATTTTACAGCTGTGTTTAAGGAACAGTTAAAACCAGAAGCAATAATGATTTAACTAGTGCAACTGTAAGAGATAAGAAATAGTTTTATAGATAACCTGTGTTGTGGTGGAGTCATCTGTATGGAATCCTCTGATTAGTCATGCTGCTGAGCTGCCTTCTCCTCTAACACAGGGCTGTGCAGTCTACTAATGGGCTATTTAAAGCTAACACTTAAAAAGCATTAATAGAACTTTTTAATGAACCCACTCAGACTACTTTTTTTCCAGTCATCTTGACAGGTGGGTTGAGTTTAAACAACTTACACTATATAATACTATAAGGAAAATGTGCTGTAGCATATCCTCTAGGACTAACAATCTCACTGTGATCAGCCTTCCCTAGACACACTGCTGTCGAATACAGTTATTAGTAAAGCAAAGCTTTCAGTTTAAAGAGAAGAATCCAGATTTTCACATTTCAGAAGATGATCTAGGAAATTCTGTTGCAAAGAACAAATATTGCTCCCATTGATACAATCAAGTTTCTCTCTGGTGCTATGATATTATTCCAGTTTTACACCCATATAGCCAAAATGAGAATTGGTCTATTTGTCTTCTCCAGACTAATATCATACAAACAGCACTATTCCTCTCTATGAAGGTGTGATATTCATAGTAATTTTTGTAAGCACTCACTACACTGAATCATACAAATCTTTCAGAAAGTACTGTTTACACCTTATTTTTTACAGGTAAATCTTATGTCACTGAAGTGCAATTTTTTCTCTAATCATATCAACTCATTGGCATAAAACTGATGAGCCAATGGAGAACCCATATGGTCAATTGTTTCTGGCATTTCCACTCCACACTTCTACTGTCCACTCAAGATCATGAGTGATATATTTGCTACAACCCCTGAATGTTTTCAATCAACTTTAAAATGAGTTTAAAAGTGATTGCCTTAAAGCCCTGTATATGTTGTAGAGTTATGATGAATATACTACAAGCAATTTTTAGTGATACTGTAATGGCAAATATAGGAAAAGAAACTGAAAGGAAAATAAATCATATAATGGGAACATGAATTTATTTCTCAAATTACCTAAAAGTTCTGCCGTGTAGAGACCTAGAAAGGAGCATACAGTCTTGAGAATTTGAGGTTAAATTATGGGAAGTTTGGAAAGGCTGTGTTACATCTCTTGTATCTTAAATCTATTGGGAACTTCTATACTGTTACTCTCATCCTCTGTAACTAGTAGTTTCTAGTTTGTAGGGAAGCTGGTACAAACACGCATGCATGCTTCCATCATTGCTTTTACTTATGCAGCTAAATCCTAATACTAAAGGAGAAAAATTGTCAGCTTTAAGTTAAAGCACTAAAGGAGTCTGGATAATGGGCTGTTTTTATTTCTTACTTATTTTTATTCCATGCATGCAGCACTGCTGAAAGATGTATTGTCATGACATGTGAGGAGACAAACATGGTGGAGGACCAGACTGAACTGAAGGAGTGAGACCTCACAGTATCAGCCATACAACCTAGTGGAGTGCTCCTGACAGCTATTTAAGCATTGAGCTGTTCCCAAGTTACACCAGCAAGCAGCAGAAGCAGGCGGCTCTGGAAAGGATATCACCAGATATTGATGTGTATTTTAGCAGCACCAGATTAATCTCAGGGGACAGTCACTTATCTGCATTGTTAGCACTCACCGTTAATGGTCCTGCCACCCTACTTTCAATGTACCAGCTTAGAGTAAAGGTATGAGTAGATGTGCTACACCTGTAGGATGAGTATACCTTTCGTGTCTGAATCTTAGCATAATACAATTTTAAAGCAAAAACATTTACACAACAGACACTTCAGTTTCTTCAGGTTCTGCAGTTTAAAGCTTTTCCCTCTGCAGATGATGAAAAGAGTGGTAGTGGTGGAAATATTTGTTTCTGATCACCAGCATCTACATTTGTCTTGTTTTCTTGGCAGAAAGTTATCATATAATTATTTCACGGGTTCATGAAGAAACTTCATATCATACTGAAAGAATTCCTGTGGACCGCATCATTAGTTCAGAATGAAAAACTCACTATGATAAACGTTTCTGCAACAAAGTAATAATGACTTGCAATGTACTGTGGTAAAGTTTTAGGTGCCTTATCTCTTTAATTCATCTGAAATCAGTCACTCAGCTAACCACTATTAATTTATATTTTATCCATGTGGATGTCATATGCAATCTCATGAGACTTGTATTGCAACTCAGCAGCAATTTAACTAATCATTAGAAAGAGTATCTTAGCCTAATGAAATAATTTCATATTCATCATAATAATACCAATCATAATGGATTCATGTGATATTACTGCCACTGTCATATCCATTGCTATGAAAATCCATTATAATTTTGTTATAATGTAATATAATAAATGATCAGAAGTGAGATGGCATTCTAAATCTGTAGAGATACAATATTTTCGTATAGTACCTTTCTACCATGAGAAAAGCAGTATAGAAGTGCTTGTTGCTTTCAGAGAGCACCTGCAAAGAAATGGCTAAAGAGTAGCATCTATACATAAATTATTCATTAAAACAGATCTATTACACTGATATTAAATTTGAGAAATAACATGCTCTGTGTTTGCTTGATTTTTTTCTAAAGGAGAAATAGAGTGTTTGGCTATTCAGAAGGTGGCTATCAGAAAAGTCTTGATTCTCATGTCACATCATTCAGAAGTTTTTAGGTCCATCTTGTAGCAAGTAACTGCAACCCTGACACCTGTAGCCCAATGAAGCCTTGTCTGCTCAAAGGGTAAAACATCATACCTGCCCTGAGTCCTGAACTGTGAGCCTGTATTTTTGTTAAATCAGCCTGCCTCCTTTTTATGTTTTCATAATTTTAAAGGTCTCCTTCTCTTTGTTCTCAACACCACAGTGACTTTGAAGCTTAGTTTTATACTTACATGTATGAAAGTACAGCCCATTGCCACCCGAGTACTATTAAGGCCTGGTTAGCTGTGGTCTCATCATAGATGACAAGGATTTGAAAACAAAATCCAACAATCTGTGGGTAAACCAGTGGGAAGTGTTACTCACTGGTTAAAGCATGTGCAATTCTAAGTCAAAAAATTCAAAACATTGCTTGCCGATACTTGTGAAAAGGTTAATAAAGAAAAAATCACAAATAAGTAAGTGCAAATAAAGTGTGGTGGGCATCTGCCTGACATACAAAGCAGAGTGCCACTGTCCACTTCTTTTTTAGCATCATGCCTTTTGCAATCTCATGTCATGTGTCCCTTGATCCTCTGCCACGGGATATTAACTTCCCATTCCTCCTCATTGATCTTATCACCCTCTGACCTCTCTATTTCTTTATACTCAACCATTTCTCCATTTATTCTCTTCCACTTTCTCCAGTTCCCTAGAAGTATCCTGTTTCTATCTTGTCTATTAACTCCCTTTCTTCTCCTCTTCTTTTCTAGTAACTCATTTTATTTTGGCCATTTATCCCCCTTCATTGCTGTCTTGCCAGAAAGTAGCTATGTTCTTTCTTATTTTTGAGAATATGCCACTTCAGAAAGCCAGAGAAAGATCAGGATTGTGTTATTTCTCATTTTCTTCCTCACTGAAGTGGTTGAAGTTGCTGGGAACTGGGGTTTCTTTAGCTGGAAATCAGACAGGCAGCTGTCACGGCTGCTGGGATCCTGCAGGGAAGGATTTCAGTGATATAAGTGACAGCTGCAGCTACTGTGCCAGCACAAGTGAGCAGAGGTCATATTGGGAGGAAAAAGACAATTTTACTCTTGTTGCTGAAACTCTTATTAGCTAGCCTGGTTATCATTGCAGTCAGACACTGTGCAGGTGTTGGTGGAGATAGACACTGTGTACCACAGGCAATGGACTTCTAGGGAGAGCTGGGTGCTGCTTTTCTCTACTTCTTTATGCCAACTATTATGAGCAAGGAAAAATTTGTCTCAAGGCTGTAATGAAGCAGGAGGAAGGGCAGAGGTGGCCAGCTTTCAGCAGCTGGCTCCTGGCCAAGAGCTGTATACCTGAACATTGGGTCAAAGACTGTGAGGCTGAGTTACAGAAGAGCCCGCTGGTACACTAGAGGAGAGAGAGTGAGGGATAACTGTCATGGGCACTGTGAGCAGTGGAGGAGCAAGTGGCTTGAGTCAGGTGGGTATGAGACAGGCATTACAGCCAGGAAGAGGGTATCTGAAGATCCAGAGGTCTCCCAAAGAGTGACATGGTGAAGGTGTGCTGTAAGAAAAGAGCTTCAAAATCCTAGTGAGATTTGTGCCACAGACTCACAGCTTTTAAACGTCTGTCTTAGGTGGCTCAAAGGGATGCAAGTTACCAGCAAAGGGATACAGAAGTCACATCAGAAAAACTATCCAAACAGCATTTGTGTGCTGAAGAGAGTAATTTTATGATTTGGCTTACAATAGCACCCAGAGACAACAGCCAGAGCAGTATCCCCAAAAGTACTCAGTGCAGTGCATCTCTGTACCAGCACGTCCTCCTTGCTCTGAAGGGCTGCCAAGCTGAACTTCAAAGGCAAAGGCCAGCAATGTAAGCTTTGCAGCTTCAGAGGTGCTAATTGACCTTTCCACAGGTCACACTGCTCTGACAGGTGAGAGCTGGGAATATCACTCATCTCTTCCAACTCCTTGGTCAATGCCCTACCTGCTAGACCATATTTCCCAGCAACAGTCATGCTCCTTTAATTAGTCTTGTTTTCTTGGAAACCTGCATGACAGAGCAGACCCAATTACTGCTTTGTTGAGACCCTCTAAGACCAGGTCTGAGGATGACAACGAATATTCAAGGCTACCAGCAGCCTACCAACTACTGTCTCACTTCTCTTTTTTCCTCCCCCCTCTCCTCTTTTCATTTCCCTTTTTAAGCAACATAACTGGTTCAGGAAGCTCAGGTATTTTTTCCTCTGAAAAGTCAGAAGAATCATTTGATGCTTTTGCTGTTGCCTTTTCTGGCCAGATGATACAGACACAATCAGCAAGGGCATAAAAGCTTTTCCGTATGATTTGCCTTCTGTGACACTTCAGTTGCACCAAATATCCAGCATGAATGAGACTTACAAGCTGAAGCCAGATAAAATTTATGGAGAAAGGACAATTCACCCCCTACTCCCCTGTCTCAACGACTCCTGAGATATTAAGCTTGTGTAATGCTTCTGTGGATGGTACAGACAAAATGTTTGAAGAAAACCACTGCTGGCTTAAAGATATGTGTTTGATTGGGCTAGATTTGTTCTGCAAGTCAAACAGCTTACACAGATCTTGACAGTATTAAAAACAAGACACTAGCTAAGTCACAAAACCAGGATAAAAAAATTGAACCCCTTGAAACTCTCAGGGTACTGGAGTCAAGAGACTGATTCTTGATACCACAGACTATCAGTCTGTGTTTATTTAGTTTATTTGAAAAATTCTGGTACATATTATTAATATACACAAAATGTCAGTGTGTTTGGATTTAAGCTTTTTTTCTTTGAGTCTACTGTATCAAAACATTAAAAATTAAACCTAGCAGTGTGAAAACAAAGTAATTTTCTCTTGTCCCAAACAGATCTTGCAGGAATAAATTATTTTGATTTCAAATGCTTACAAACTGCAGGCGCTTCAGCCAATATACAAAGTATTGGACAAAGCAGTCACAAGTTGTATTTTCTTAGGAAGCCAGAGAGCAGGATATTTGCACTAGAATTTTGCAGAAGAAAGAAGCTATGATGAAAAAAAATTGATACTCTTTCTTTTAGTTTTCTTGCTTTTCTCCTACTCATTCTCAATAGGAACTGGGGCACTGTGTTACTTAACTGATTCTGACACATTGTGGATAGCATAATCTTGCAAATTCTGCCTGTATTCCAGGCAGATTTTACCTTGTACAGAAGGAAGTAAAATATACTGAGAAGTAAGTATTTGAGATTATTTTCAAAACCTGCATTCTCATGTTCGTGGCCCATGCCCTCAGATAAGTTACCTGAAGCAGAAAGCAGAGGCAGAGTAGAATGAACAAGCTATACTGAACTGATAGTGCTGCTACTAGGGGACGAAGGCTTGGAATAAACTTCCCAGCGTAGTTTCTACACATACATATAACCTGTAACACTAAAATTAGCAGAAACATCCCTGCTGCTGTTGAGTAGCAGGCTTTTCTTTTTTTCCTTTTTTTTAAATTATTTTTTTAATAAGCTATTTCATAGATTAGGTAAGAAGAGCAAGTCCCTTTCGAGGACGACCATCTTTCATTTTTATATTCCTTTGAACACCACGTCAGAGAATCTCTGCATTTATTTTAACAGCAAGCAATAACATTCGTCTAAGTAGCGCTGTCTATTTCATTTGTAGGTCACTAATCATTTCTATACAAGATATCACTAAGAAAAGTAACACACCAGTTACCTACTTATCTTTTTCCTGTTTTCCCTCTCACTCTCCTCTTTGCAGACACACTGTCATCCCTGCACAGCACTGCAGACTCAGCAGTGGCTTTAAACAACCAGTCAAGCATTGAGAAGGTGGAATTCCATCTGGGCAGGCTGTTTCACATTGACACCTCCTAAAACATGCAATAACCAAGAAAAGAACAGCCCAAGTAGTTAAAAACATGTTTTATTTTCACTCAAGAAAACACAGACATTGAAAATCAAGTAATTTATCTCCTCTGCCCCATTATGCCCTACATAACACAGAGGTAAAATCCCTTTCCTTGATGGGACACCTCATCCATATGGTTTTGATGAAGATGTGCACACAAAGGAGAAGACTGTGCTCTGTTATTACTGTGAGGCTTCACCAACACATCCATTTCAGCATGACAAATTCTTAGCATAAATACATATTCTCTCTCACATTTCCAGCAATGGTATTGACCGTGTACCCAAATCCAGCATTTCAATGTATATGCACACAATAACTATGAATGATATCACCACAATGTTACCCAGACAAATAGACTGTTATTTTATAAGCACTCAGGTAACAGCTTCCTGAAACACAGCAAAACTGGTATTGAACTAATTGCTATAATGTGAGTGTGCATTAAACAGAAGATTGGAAAAGTACTCCAATATGTATTTCTATTTATTCTGCAGGCAGACAAAAAAGCCCAAGGGATGAACAAAACTCCTTATTTCCTAGTCCAATGCACTTTTATATTAGGCAAAAAGAAAGACTGGAAGTGAATAAATGGCAGAGGGAGAAAATGAGAGACTAATGAAAGGTAATGCATGAAGTAGACAGATAAGAAAAGAAACAGAGGAATGACAAGGCAAGAAAACAAAGAATTGGGAAGGAGGATGAGGGAAGGAAGGTGAGCAGAGAGGAGAAACTGTCTTATGACAGCTTTGCTCTCACGGCATCACCTGGCTTAATTTCCTCTTAGGAAGACTGGCTTGAAAAACAATCAAAACCTCCCATGGAGTAACAGCATGAGAAATGAGATGAAACAGATCTTCTGCCTGTTTACTTTCACCCCCTCTCCCAGTTTCCATTAACAACTTTGCACAACACTGATTGATGTGTATTGACAAATGTCCCTATGGAATAAGCAAGCATCACCCTCCAGTCTCCAAAGTAACACACAATGAGAATAAACAGCTTGTTATAGGTCACACAGGACAAATTTGGAAACTGGCTCGGTCTCCTGAGTTTCAGTCTAATGCCCTTAACAAAAAGATCAATCGTCTGGTAAACATATCAGCCATGACTGTTGTGACAATCATAACATTACCTAGTCCAGTGCACTGGAAAGACATACATTTCTAGAAGGTTGTTTTCTTGATGTCTGCACATCCCTAAATCAAACAACCTTTTTTCCTGAAAATCTGTAACATCTAGAGTTAATATTTTCCAAGATTACCATGCTCCTTCACAGGTGGTAAAGCCAATGGGGGAGATGCGAATTTGGCAAACAGTCTAACAACACTGTCCAACATGAAACACTGGCCAGGAGCCGTGAGATTCTGGCTAAGTTTCTGCAGTGTGAGAGGGACAGCAATGAGTACCTGTCACCGGGTGCGTCCAGGGCTAAGGCTGGCTTCTGGTAAGAGTCTCATAATTGCCCTTTCAGTAGACTTCTCTTATTATTACACGCACATTTATTTAGCTTAATATATCTGTGAAAATGGGCCCACAACCTACATTCTGAGCTCTTCCTCTCTCTCATAAGGCTGAATCAAAGCAATTGCTGATGGAGTGGTCTCTCTGGGACTTTCTTCAGGGTCTGGATCAAATCAAACATCAAAGGTTTGGAAAACCACAAAGCCTTTTCCAAATTCTTCAAAGCTAGAGCTTCCCCTTGCCACCATCAAGCTATCTCTTATTCCCCCCAAATTATCTCCTCTCTTCAAACAGCAATACTCCCTCCTCTGTTGTGTCATCCTTTTGGGGAAAACACAGCCAGATCCTTGCTTTTCTGTGTGACCCGGTTTCATCCATAGACAGGTCTGTAAACACTCAATCTCTTACTGGTCCATTCACGTGGCATCCTCTATACCTGCTACCACTACTGTACACTCTACTTAGCCCCTTTCTGGAGCAAAGCCTCTACTCCACAGCAGACTGGGTGAAGTGTCAGACCTTCATAGGGACTGACATCAAAGTAGGTGTCTTTGGGGATTCTGAAGTATTGTCTATACTTGCTATATAGCTACTCCAAATAAATTGGTTCATCTTATTCTGAATGAACTGTCTTGAATGAAGGACAGTTTCATTCGGCAAAGAAAGAGTAAACTGAAAGTGTAAAAGATGATAGTTTTTGAACATTTTTCTTTGAGCTACCTTTTCCCTCAGAATGACACCATAACTAAGAGCTGTTCAAATTGTTTGCCAGAGGGGGGGTAATGAAAGAAGGAAAGAACCACGACACTGCTGCGTTTAGATTAAGGAAGTGATACATATAATGAGATATATAGTAGTGAGGGTGGATTTCATTACCAGAATGTAGAAGACAAGTAATCCCAATGTAGGCATTCCAATGCTTGTTTCTCGAAAGGGGATATAACTGCCTCATTTTTCATGCAATACGCTTCCTAAGTTTTGATTAATCCCTACTCTTCATGTCAGCAAATTGTAATCCTCAATCTTATCACAAACCATCCTAATGCTTTTCAGTTTTAAACTACTTGATGGCAGAACTTGTACAGGCACAGCAATTATGCAGTGATAACTTATGAGAGAAACTTTCAGAGTTCACAATGGGCAGACTGCTTTTTTGTTTTGTTTTGTTTTGTTTTTAGAAAGCAGTGTTTCAGTGAGAAAAGCCTCAGGCCAAGTAAAGGTTGCAGGGAAAGTAAATCTGAACTGTAGTCTGCCAGCCAGTGATTCTCACTGGCACTCTCAGGTCTACATAAGCCTCTCCCTCTAATTCACAGCAAAATCTGATGACATGGGTTTAAAGACAAGCCAGTATTACAACCAGCCAACAGTTTGTTAGCAGGCCTGTGGCTCTACCCTAAGAATGTCTAGCTATGACTTATGTCATCTGGGAGTAATACGATCTGTTATTTTAGTCTGCAGTTAAGAACAACAGCAACTAAAGAAATAAAAAGTAGGCAAAAAAACAGATTTGCAGTGAGATCACTGTAGCAACAAGAGCATATTTTCAAATACCCAAAGCCAAATAACAGTTGTTTCTTCAGGAGATACGATTTTGTCCCAGTGAATGCTGGCATTGTGTCAAACCACAGAACAGTGCTGCAGTAGGCGAGGAAAAAATACCTCTCCCTGAGAAGAGTAACCTTGCCTTATTCTGCATTTATGAATTTCTGTTCTCTGCCAAGAGGGAGGAACTCTTGCCACCCTGAAAACTCTTGCCACCTTAAAACTTAGCAGTGTCTTTACATAAATTCTTGGCTTTCTTTGTTTCTCTCCATCAAACATAAAAGAAAAATCAAATGCTTTAAACCAAGCCAGATTGGTTTCATTTTTTCCCCTCTAACATTAGTCAAAATAAATATCCCTCAGGAAATAGTTTTGGCATGGAATTGAACAGCTTAGCTAACTTTTCTTTCTCCTAATATGGATGTAATTATGGGCAATACAGTATGTTCTTATCGCAATCATTGTGATAGAACTGCATTTGCACAGAAAGCTGCTCTGAGGCAGATTTTCCTTTGTATCACAGCTGCAGTGTGTGTCTTCTTTCTTAAAATGAAAGACCGTTCAAATAATTTCTAATACTGGCTCTTGACCCACAAGCATTTAAGAAAACTGACAGCAACCACAACTTCTAGCTGTTGGTATGTGAAAACTCCAAGAACAGAAAAAAATAAAAAGAAAGGTATTTCATGGTGTCTTTTCCCCTCCCCTCAGATACTAAGTGCTTTAACTGGGTCTGTGTGCTCATGGAGCTGCGCGGTTACAGAAAATAATGCAGACAGAATTTACATTAATCACCTCTCAGTCCAAGCTGGAATTAGTCTGATGGAAAGCTTTGGCTATAGCCCTGTTTCTGCCTCTCTCTTTTTAGTACTTTTCGGAATATGGGGCTTAAAATAGTTTTACTACTTGGTTTTATGACATGAGTGATCAATTCTCCATGGATCTGGGTATACTTCCTCCACTGTGTAATATCTTCCCCTTGTGAAGGAATCTTCTTGAGTTTCCAGACTTATAGGTGCTAGCTGAAAGAATAAGGAAGCTGCATGCGTGTTTGCAGTACTTTAGCTACAACCTTTTCAGCTATGAATTCAGTATTTTAATTAATTTTACCTTTTCAGTTTATAACAATTCAAGTTATCGATTCAGTAGGAGAATTCAGCATAGGACACTTGGAAAACTGTTTGAGGAAATGTTTTGGACTCAGTTCTTGTTGAATAAACAAGGTGCTGAACTATCTTGTTATACACATGGTTATACTACCTGTGCCAAACAAGATCCCTGGTTGATAGAGCCATCATGGCAGATAAGAAGTTGTCCTTGGAAGAGCTGCATGATTGTCTATGCCATTGGCAATCCTGTAAGGGACCCAACTCTAGTGGGAAATGAACAATGCGTGATGGTATCTGGCTCACTGCCTCTACCATCTCATTTATATCTTGTAGCAAGACAGCTCACACTGCCTGCTGAAACTTAATCACAAACAGTAAACAATCCTTTCATCCAGAGTACTTTAAACTAGGCTTAGAAGAAGATGTTGTCTGATTCCAAGTGTTTTGGCTACAAGGCTTAGGAGGAAAGAAGTCGGACCAGCTGTGGCTGCATTATGCCATGATTTGGCAATGGGCCCCAGCTGACTAATAACAAACTATGGAAACAGCTGTTTTTCCATCTTCTCCTTTGCATCCATCTTTCTACTTTGCACTTTGTTCTGAGTCCAGTGGCCAGTGGGCTGCTACTGGAGGTGTCTTCACCAGTGGCAGGAGTAAAGGGTTCTGAAGACAGAGGAACAAGTCTTCCCCCCTTCAGCTATGTCATTGGACATATTTGCTTTCAATAGACATGCTTGTATGTAAGTCATGGCTCTCAACCCTGGTGGCAGTTTTCCCAAATGGGCACGGAAAACAGAGTTTCCTCTCCTTTTTTTCCAATTCTACCTTCACAGAAGGAAAGGACCAGCAGGACACAAATGGTTGTCATGTCCAAGGTCTTGAAATCCTGGACACGCTAATTACTCCTCTTCAGAAACTAATACACTATCATTTTTAAAGTAATTTAATTGCCCTCCCAGCTCTAACAGGTTGTTCTAAGACTCCAGTCTGGTGACTGAAAAATCTTTTAACAGTCTTAGTTTGTGGATGCTGAAGATGAAGATGCTAATAAGGACAATATGAAATGATTCATCTGTTATACATGACATATGCAAAACCAAGGTTCATTCCATTTTCCCCTGTTCACCTAAGCTCGTTCAGTCAAGAGTTTCAGAAATTGTCATTAGATGTAGAGTGATGATGGCTCGATGGATGCTCCTGTTTTAGACTGATGAGCATTACATGAACCTTTAGTAAGAGGACAATGCCAGCTCTGCTAGTAAATCGTGCCTGCTGGTGAAAGCAGCCAGGGCCCTTAGGGGTGTGGGCTGCTGACCAGGCCCTGGTTTCAGGTTCAGCTGACTGAAGTGATACAAGAAACTGTTTGCCATGATATGAGAAATTGTTGGATGTGACAGATAACAATGACAGAAGCTGACAGGAGTTACCAATAGTGCCATGAGGAATGGCTGGGCTTTACAGGTGGTTCAGAGGGAATGATGTGAGAGATGGCCAGACTTCCCTGACAGGGAATTTTGGGACTTTGGGAAAGACCAATGGTGCCTTGGCAACTACATCAGTGATAGGATATAAAATTGAGATTACCTGTGTCAGAAATGGGGTTAGGAATACTAGCTGGACTGTGGATATAGGAACACTGGAACCAATAGGGAAAAAGTAATGGGTTGTTTATCTGGAAGAGAATTGGGGAGGAGAAAGAGAGGGGCAAGTATAGTGAAAGAAAGTGTCATGAGAAAGCAAGGGGTGTAACTACACTTTCTGTGGCCCAAATGTTGTTGGAGTCCTTCAGGCAAGCTCTGAGAATGAAACCTGAATTTAGTTCCCTCTGGGAGTATGATTTTTCTGATCCCATCTGGACTAAGGCTGAGTCTACATAGCACTATAGTTTTGATCAGGGCTGTGCTTTTGAACTGAATCTCCATATTGCCTCCAGTTACTGAGCTTTAGTTCACCTCATGGAGAGGCCTCAGGGAAACACAAAGTGGATTCTCTTCAGTTAACACCAAACTAGAAGAAATTAATTGAGGGAGAGCTGGGAATGCTACGCAGGTTTTTTTACTGACAGTTAAACCCACTTGTCCAAAGAGTGCCGTGTAAGCTACACAAGTCATTTCAGGTCCCTTTTTGACTTTCAGTTATTTTTTTTAAGTGAGCTTGCTAACTGTAAGAGGTGCTCAACTTCTAAGTTAGTGACTTTCTCTGGACACCTCTTTTTTTCCTTCTCATCCCACTGCAATTGTTCAAAGAGCAATAGTGTGAACCTATGAAGTTTAAAGGTATTTGAGATAACAACACTCAAAAGTTTCTAGAGCAACTTACAAGGAGATTACAGAGAATATAGGAGTGCATAAATGTAAAGCAGCAGAATTCTTCAATTTTCTTTTAAAAATAAATTGATTATATTTGTCAACATAAAAAATGACATATGCACAATGTCAGTCCTCTAAAAATTGTTCATGGGATCACTAAGGGCAGAGTTTCTTACAGTTTTGTCATATAATTTTCTCCTCCTTTATTGCACAAAATAAATGTGTGAGCCTTCCTAATGGAAAACTTTCTCAAACATGATGTAAGGGGAATCCTTCTTCAGAAATATGCCACAATTCTGCAGTATCTGTTAGTCTAGAAATTTGTACAGAGACAACCTGTTAGTTTTATTTTTCTTTATCTTCTATTTCAGACCTCACAGAGGAAACAAAGTGCTCTCTTTAGTAGATGTCTTTCTCTGAGCCCCCTATTGAAACAAAAGTGAAATAATGCATTTTATTTTATTTTATTTTATTTTATTTTAATTTTTCTATCCATTTCCTTGAGTTAGATTGAGCCTCCTTGGATGAAATTAGAGCTTTTTCTGGGAAATCAGAGTTACAGACTGCAGGGAATTCTTCACACACAGTTGCAGAAAGACACAAGCTTGCTCTGCCCATCCTTTGAGATGAGCAGTAATTGGGGTAAAACAGCACGAAGTTCAGGTTAATATAAATTCTGTCACCATCAAGGCTTTCAGTAAGGTGTTGGGCAGCTGTTCGGTTTAGAACACGGGGAAGGACAGGGCATGTTATGTCAGTCTGCAAAAGCTTATGTAAACGTACCTTATATACAATAAGGCATGCTTTGACATCAGTTAGAACTGTGACTTTATTTCCAAAAAGGAATGAAAAATATGGATTACTTAAAGCAACAGTGATTTTGCAGATATAGGAAGTGACAAAAATGAAAAATTTTTTTTTGCCTTTTGCCTGAAAATGATCTTGAGATGCCATGCAACTGACTGCATAAAAGCAGGACATGGTTATTTCATTAAAAAAGCTGAAAAATGCCATTGGCACTCACATTACTTAGTATGTTCACTTCAAAGGCTCTTACACTGGCACCTAACCAGGTGAGCTATGGTCCCATTGCATATGAGGACAGAACAGGTAAGTCATTGTCTTTGCACACTCATCATATTAGATCTTTAATTTTTTAGTATTTGCCACAGGCCTGACTCTGGGCTCTTAACAGGAGGTGCTGTACCTCTGTGTGCAAGGAAAATAGGCTTTGACACATCTGAATCTTCCCAGGAAACCCTCTTTTTCCAGCTTTGAGTGCTACAGGAGGATAGTAGCCATTTACTGGATTCTCAGATACTGGAATTCCCAGACATATAACCACTGAACCTACAAAGATAAACTCCAAAGGATATATACAGTGATATCATAAAGTTGATTCTTGCCACATTCAGCAAGTCCATCATGCTGCCTGATATCGGGCTTACTGCTCTTGCACAGATTAACCGTGCAGCACTGGCGCAAGGGATCTTGAGTGCCAGACTCATTTTACATGCACTGCAGTGTGCCGGGTCATATCTTTCTCAGTCAGACACATAAAGCAGAAATATGGGAGCCCTGCAAAGAGCTTGCAAACTATGCATAAGGCAAGCTATAGCAGATGGAGATGGACATATGGGAGACTACAAGATAGGTGGTTGTCTTTGCACACCAGCAGTTCTTACTGAGTGGATCCTTATAGACTGGTTGAGGAATGGTGATGATGAAACGAAGCCTTTTCCTAAAACATCATCAACTAGAATGTAATCCAGCTTGGAAAGTCAGAGTTTCACTGTTGAATACATTCGTTGTTTGGACAAATAAGACAAGCAGAGTAGCTGGAGGAAACTAAATAAGAAAATGAACCTTCCACTGAATGTTTTTAAACAACAAAACTGTTTAAAAATAAACAAATGACTAAGTTGAAAGCACGAACTATGTACTGTGAGCAAATAAAAAGCAGATAAATATTTTTACAGTGAACACTATGTAGTAGTATCTTACCTTTTACTGGTTAGTACTGATTGCTATGCACAGGAAACATGTAATTAGCTGGATCAACTCTTGGATCGTATGACTGGAATGAAGGTAGCAAGAATACTTCCTTTTGATATGCCCAGCAATTGAAAGTTATCAGAAAGTTTAGAAATTAGCATTTTTTCTTGTGAACATATAGAAAAGAACATTACAGAAAATGGGCTGAGAGGCAAATCTTTTTGTCTGTATTACATGTTTCTTAAACCACAGTGCAGCAGGATTTGTTTTTGTTGGTGGTTGGGTTTTTTTGCTTGAGTGGAAATGCTGCTTTCAGTAGAGTATTTTGACCTGGAGTGGCAAAGTATTTACTAATCCTCTGTGTTAGAAACAGAAAAAGCACACTTATCTGGTAAACAGAAAAAAAAAATCCACATATAATTATAATCATTGCCTACTCCTTGAGACATAAGTTATTCCTTGCCTCTGTCTGTTCTTGCAGTTTTAGACTCTTAAAAGCATCTGTTGGATCATATTGGCACATTTTAAATCCATCTCTCTACAGTAGAGATTGGCAAGAGAAAGAGAGAGATTTCTAACCTAACACATGATCTCACATTCCCCAAGCACATCCCACAATGCAGCCAGTTGTTGGTCCTTACAATGTATGGGAAGGGAGCTCAGCATCCCACAGGGTGAGGGTCTCTTCTCAGCCCATAGGGACAGCAGGCAGGAGGTGTCTGATCCCAGATCACCACAGCACATGAAGAAATAATAAGTGAACTTTGGTATCCCAAAATATCTGTATACACTCTGCAAATACAAGATAGTGAAGGAAAAGCTGCTAACCCTTTGTAGTATCTAGCAAAACGATTCTGCTTTGGACACTGCAGTTATAAAAATTTGTAGGAAAGACCGAAAGTAAGTAATTCAGCACAGTTGTTCTGAATTTACACAAGCTTTTTGAAAACATACCTGTTAAGATTCATTCTTTCAGCCTTTCCTGGCAAAAGGCTAAAAATGAGCAAAGTTAGAGTGGATGTGGGCAGGAGAAACTCATGTGCTAGGAACTGCAGCTGTAGCTTCAGTGGGCCTGTGAAGATGCAGGACCCAGGAAATTCTTTCCCTCAGCCAGAAATGACAGAAAATAATCTAGATGTACTACAGCCTTGTCAAGCTTTCTGACAATTAGGTTTCTTCACATATTTTTTTCTGCCTGGAGTACTTGCTCCTGTTCTGGCCTGATTCACAACTGCATTGCTAGTTTTATGCAGATATAGCCCTTCTGAAAATCAATCAGCTAAACTGGTGCTGGTATGAAATTGGAGTGATGCAGTGGTGAATCAGACCCATGATTATAAAACTGTGTCTGTAGGAAATTACATAACTGGATCAGGAATATTTTGAGGGAATTAATCACTAAAAAAATAAACCAGACGTGATTATGTGCAGACTTTCCTGCTAACAATACCATAAGTGTGCTGAACTGAAAGCTGATGTCCTGCTTTGTCTTACCTGCTCCATCATCTTTCTGGCTCTCCTTCAGCACTGGGCACTGATCCCCAGCAGAATTAGATCTATGCCTTTCTCAGCTCTTACAAGTAGAAACTGGGGCAGTACTTAGTTAAAATCCTACCTTATAAGCAAGTGCTTGCTATCTTATCTACACACATGGGAGGACATTTGTCACATCAGTTGGTATTGTTGAGCAGGAGTACAGTCTAGTAGACCCTTATAAAAGTACTGGTAATCAGCTAAAAAATATTGTTATATATTCAAAATGAGATTAAAGAGACAGTAAATTGTATTCCTGGATTAAGCTAGCACAACTGCAATGACTACATCATAGATAATTTGGCACAGCATGTATCAAAATGCCCAGTTTTGTTCCTCAGAAGGGCAGCCTGCCCTCCCACATGTGGGTATCTCAGGACAATACAACATTCAAACATAAGAATGGTGGTTATTTGTGTCCTATATGGCCACAGTGTCTTCACAAACTATAATCTGGCTTTGCATTGCAGTATTGAAAGGTCCCAGATGTTTGTGTGGCTTCACTATTTCCTGGTTTTTCAGACTTAAAGACCTGAATCTCAGCACACCGCCTGTGCTGTTCTTTAAGGCTCATGGTCCTTGTTCAGCCTAGCTTGCCTCCTCAACTGACAAGTTTTACTTTCCTATTATCTTGACAATCACTTTTCAGCTGCATTAGGTGCCATTTAGTTGTAAATTCTGAAGCATCCTGAAAGTGCTTCTCTTATTAACTCCTTGTGAGTGCCCATAGTCACTTTCTCAGCTGTCCATCTTAACCTAAGTGATGAAGTAGAAGAGAAGCTTTCATTCTTTTTGCCATAAAGAATGAATTGCCAGCATTAGGTTTGGAAGTGAACATGGGACTCTTGCCCACTGAACCCTGCAATACTGGAACTAAGGGAGGGCACTTGATGAAACTTATAAAAGATTGGTTTAAACCACCTAATTAAGCTTTTTTTCTTTTCAGAGAAAAGAGGGATTACCTGGAATATGCTGCCAAAGGGGGTTGCAGAGGCAGATATTTTTATCAGCATGTTCAGAAAAAGATTCGATAAATTCATGGAGAGCAGGATTCATGGACAGCAGGTCTATAAGACAGGAAAAGTATTAGTCAGGACTGCATTCTCAAATATCCCTAATATAACAATTGTGGATGCTAGAAGGGAATGAGGGGGAAAAATATCCCTCCTCTTGCTGTTTTTTTGAAGACAGACTCCTGGGTTAGGTGGACTATTGATTTAAATCAGTCAGACATTTTGTGTGTTTCTATGTACACAGGTACTTTCACCAGTCTCATTCCCAATATGAACACACATACCATGAATTTTGGACTTATGACTGTTCCCCCTAGGAAATTTCAGAACAAAAGTTTATTTCTGGGCCCCTCAGTTCAAGAAGGACAGGGAATTGCTTGAAAAAGTCCAGCGCAGGGCCACAAAGATGATTGAGGGAGTGGAGCATCATCTCCCTTATGAGAAGCAGCTGAGGGAGCTGGGTCTCTTTAGCTTGGAGAAGAGGAGACTGAGGGTTGACCTCATTAATGTTTATAAATTTGTAAAGGGCGAGTGTCAGGAGCAAGGAGCCAGGCTCTTCTCTCTGATGTTAAATGATAGGACAAGGGGCAATGGGAACAAGCTGGAGCATAGGAGGTTCAACCTGAACACGAGGAAAAACTTTTTTACTGTGAGGGTTACAGAGCACTGGACCAGGCTGCCCAGGGAGGTTGTGGAGTCTCCTTCTCTGGAGACATTCAAGACCCACCTGGATGCGTTCGTGTGTGACCTGGTTTAGATGATCATGCTCTGGCAGGGGGATTGGACTGGATGATCCTTCAAAGTCCCTTCCAACTCCTAATAGTCTGTGATTCTGTGATTAATCTTGAGTATAGAGGGTCTTAACTTTGTCTCACCTTTCTCACTTTCCTCATCAACTTGAAGACAAGCACTCCACTGTGCACTGGATTCTTTGCTTTTTAACCCATGTGTATGATATCCAGGCTAATGTTCATCCCTCTAGCTCAAAGGCAGTGAGTTTCCCACCCATTTGACCTTTATGTCATGTGTTCTGTTCTCTTCTGTAGTCAGTTTTTAAAAACTTTTTTTCCCCTGGTTTTATTTTATTTCGTACTGTTTGTCCTGCCTGGCATTCACTCCTCTCAAGGCTACTGGTATACTCAGAGTGCTTTAGAAATCAATATATAATGGTAATTGCAAAAACTGACTAAGTTGTTTGTGAAATGGTGTCTGTGACCAGGCACGGAAAGATAGGGTTTTTGTCAACCACAGTCTCTTATTATTGATTGCCTTGAGATCAAAGTAGGTGCGCTGTAAGATGTACTAAGCTACAAAACAACTTCTAACTGCTGGGAGAGGGAGAGGCCCTGAAAACTTCCCATGGAAATGCTGGTCAGCAGTTGAAGGCTGGTTTGGTGGGTGGCATACAAGCATGCAGAAGCTGGTCTTTCAGAAAAAATTTCTGACATTACTAATGAATGTGACATTTCACTAGTTTTAAAACTAGCCCGGTGTGCTAAGAAATACTTGCTTACTTGGAATGCTTGCCTTTCATTCTTGAAGGCCCTAATGATTTTAGTTCATTCCCTCCTTTGCCCTTTTCTTCCTCCGCCTTGAATAGACATGGGAGGAGTCCCTGCATATTAATCTTGTTAAGTGTGCTGGAGCTGATGGTCTAAAATCTAAACTGCTTGATTTGGCTGCCAGAGGTAAGGTTCTTCTTTATTTTACCTCTCTCTGGAGATGGATGATCTGCTCTGAAAACACAGCAAGGTCATACCTTTACATAACGATGAAAGTAAATTAAATATGACCTTTTACAAATCTAGTTCATGACTTCCTGTAATTCCTAAATCCCAGGAAAAAAAAAAGACAGATGATTTCCCAGAGAAGTGTGCTTTGTTTGTTGGTTTGGTTTTTTTTTTTGACTCAATTAGTTGGTTTTATTACCTAAGTCATTCAGTCATTCCTCAGTGGTATATATATTGCAAGTATGATGCCACTTGTTGGCTGTGACTGTTGACCCAGGGTAATAGGCTGCAATTGTTTTTAGCAACTTGAAACTAAAATCCTCAGTATGCTAAATCACCAACTCCTTTTATGAGAAAACACTCCAAAAAATACCAATCAACACTTAGTCATTTTTAAAAATAATAATAATTTGCATACACAGGCACTCCATATCATCATCATATTTCAGGACTGTCTTAAAGTAAAAGAACAAGTGTCTGTTACACAATCAATCCTAGGGTGGCTCATTCTTGAGAATAATTTGTTCCACAGTGATGAGTTGTGGATTTGTTCAGAAATTTACCATGAACAGCTGAAACAACAAAGAACTTCTTGCACCCCTTGCCTCTCCCCTCCCCTGGAAAAGAGCACATTTCTAAAAAAACAGAAGAAGACATCATTTTAAGGTGGGATCCTGCTTAATTTACTCTGTGCATGAAAACATCTTTATTTTCACTTATTTTTATTATTCCCATCATACTGAAACATCTCTCTCTGTGGCTGGTTGTAGCATGTGGACATAATTAAAATCTCTTATTCATATACATGCATATATATATATTTGTGTGTGTGTATGACTGCAAAATTGCAAAGCTGACAGGAAAAATTTAGGCACAGGTATAGTGTTGGAAACCATTACATATGAGTAACTCCTACTACTGTTAGAAGTAGATTGTAAGATAGAAATGCCCCTTCAACTTTCTGTTTTACTCAAAATGTCAATAATATGAATAATATGAGACAATCTGTCCTGCCGTTTATTCTCCCTGCTAGCTATTAAGTTGTGATACTCTGTACAAAAGCATTCTTCAGAATCTGAACTTCCTGTAAACAACTCAGAGTCATTTTCTCATAATACATTCTGTTGTGAACTATATCCCTTAGTTCAACTAGGAACATATTGTTCTATAAGTGGAAATTTATATTTATTATAACAGTTCTACAAATGGGCTAGTTTATCTACATAGTGATATAACCAGCTCGTGATGTCCCATCATTGTAAGTCTGCTTTCTCCTTGGGTTGCAGGTGAAGGGGACAGGCGAGTCTTTACTCTGTTGGCAGCTAATAGGCAGAGCCATTATGCAGCTCTCTTGGATTGTTAATAGGGAATATTATCTGAAATTGACCTTGTTTAGACATCGAGTACCTTTGGCCTCACTTCAAGATACTTAACATGAACAATTATCTGATACTACGTGCTTTTAAAAGCCTATATTACTTAAGCTGTATCTCACTGCAACAAGCTCTAGTGTGTGCTAGCATTTTCTTTTCAAAACATTGTATGAAGTATAGATTCATATAATGTAGATTGCATTTGTCATACTGATAAGGATTCAGACCCAGGAATTTAGACCCACCAGTGCACTGTAATCTATTATGCAAAAAGCCACTCAATGTCTCTTTCACATTATTGCCACAAATTCTTAGCACATAAGCAAATTTTAGCTTCTTGGTAGACATGCTGTGCTGATGTTTCAGATTATGCAAAAGTCTGGATCAAAACAGAGAAGGGATCACATGAGCACACAAAAAGATTGTTCGCTGTCTAAAGTACAATATGTATCTCTTTCTAGAGGCACCAGTGTCTGCTGTTAACTGTATGCTCTCATGGGGTTCTGTTTTTTTAGACACAGGAATTACCAAGCGTGCTGTTTGAACAACTCATTACAGGACTGATATTTAGATATCTAAATAAAGTAGTTATTCTTGGAAAATATCCATGACAAAAGATGGGATAATAATAATTTTTGTATATTATAATTTCTTTTCACTTGTCAACTAAATATATATCACGACACATTAGGCTGATAGAAGTTATTACTTTTATAACAGACATATGCAAGCAATAGATTGCATTGTTTCTAGAATGTGTAATGATCAATGGTGGCAGATGAGGTGATGTTATGTATGGTGTTGATACGCACACTTAGACCATTGATGGTCTAAAATTCCTAAAATCAGGAATCCAAATATTCTTCAAAGCTGAAGTGAAGAGAGCAGTGCAAGCCCAGGCTTCTTCTGTTGAAAGACTGTACTCCCTAGAAAGCATAGTCAAAGTTTAAATCAAGAGCCTGAAAGCTGTTATTCTAAGAGTCAAAATTAAAAGAGTATCTTCTAGAATTTCAGATTACCAAATGGAGAATCCAGATTTTTTTAGATATGCATATAACTGTATTCCTCTCCTCTAAGGAAATATAAAGTATATCGTGCCTCTGTTCTTCCACCAGCATGCTTCTCCTAGGATAAGCTACAAATCTTAGCTGTCCCATCACTCTCTTCTGTCAGGCATCCCCTTGGCCCTCTATAATTTTTTGGTGCCATTCTCAAGCAATATGTTTTATTGAACTACACTTTTTCTGTAACATGGCTTCCTTGGGCTTAGCAGTTTTTCTGGCTTTTGCTAGAACTTGACTGATATAGGAGAACACAACCCCAAGAACATCTCTTCCTCATTTTAAAAAGCCAGAATATCTCATTGCAGAAACAGCCACATCTTCCTAATCATTCATGATTTTTAAAATAATAATTTATTCAACTTTCTGGCCTATTACAACTACAGATCATAGAGACTCCAATAAAGAACTAATTCCCATTTTGTTAGGCACACAGGCAGTAAGATGCAGTATCTGATTGCAAAATGGTCAGAATTTAAGTGAATAAGAAAAGCATTGGGTAGAAGAAATGTCCATAGTGCCTGGCAGATGAGGAGCTAAAGGCAGATAAACTTCAATCAGAAAGTCTGATAAAACTGATAACTGAATGTGGACTTTCTAAATCCCAGGCCAGTGCCTTAAACAACATTGCTGCCTTCTTCCAAAATATTAATGCTTCATTTCAGTTTTATCTTAGGATTCCAGATCAGAAAGGTGAAACAGCTTTCACACACTTGTACTGAAAGTAAATTTCCTGTACAGCAGGATCAATTTTTTTATCCTCATTGCTGTAGTTTTTTTTGTCTGCTTGTTCAGATTTTTTTAAAAGAATTAAACGGACTGATTATGTCACTAGTCAATTAAAGAGTTACTAACGGCCCTTCCATTGACCCTCTACTCATGTGCTGTGCTAAAGTACATACAAAAGAGATATAACACAGTGCTATGTACAGACCCAGCAAAGAGCCATAACTGTTATCTGTACCAAGACTTTGGAAGGGAATGAAAAAGGGAGAAATTTTGACTTATAAACTGAACTGTATTTACAACATCATGAGTGCTAGTAGATGAAGAATTACAGTCATTACCCAGGAACCTAACGGCCCATGAAACCAAGTGCCAAGGTTAAACAGGCTGTCTAAACAACAGGGTTTTAGTATCTATTACATCAGTTTTGCTCAAAGAATAGAAATATATTGTTAGTTTCAATAGTTCATGTGAATTATGTGCTCATCAAAAGTCAGGTGCTAGCAGAGTACAGGGTGCATAGTTCCCAGTGCAACTCCATACAGATAAACATCTAGTCTGCCTTTTGGAGACAATTTAAAGTCTACTGAAACATACAGACATGCACTGGGGAGACTAAATTATTCCAATTCATTTCACATGTCCCACCATAAGCAATTTCATTTCATTAAGAGTGTGGACAGACCCTAGAGACCTGGAATGAGCTTCACTTATAGCTCAAGGTGTTCTGCAAAACTTACACATAAAATGGAACACACACAGAAAAGAAGAAATTAAGTACAAGGAAGGATTAATATTAAAGAAAGCAACAATGCTATCAAAACCAATACCCACGTCAGACAGAATCTGTGCAGAGTGTTAGAAAATTGTTACATGCTTATAGTATCTATACTGGAGAAAAGATCAATCGTGCAAGGTACTGCACAGACATCTAATAGCCAGTTCCTCCCTGTAGCATTTTCATCTTTGTTCTTGTGTTTTTTTCTCTCTCTCCTGCTACACCCTAATCTCCCAGGGCCAGACTGCCATCTGTCTGACACTGTCCTTGATCGGACTGCTCAGGATAACGTACTTTTAAACACAAGTTAGTTTTGGAGAAGAAGGTGAAACCAGGTAACAGAGTGAAATGTAGCCTGCTGTGCACTGAGTCAGAAAAAGGCTTATGTCCTTGGTTTAAACTGAGAGTTCAGTGCTACCTCGCTAGCCTGGTCCCTCTGCACAGGCTTGAATTTCACTCTGAGAGAAGAACTTGGATAGCAGGATGCACCACAGCTAGTGCATCGGCTTGGTCCATCTGTTTGCACTTCTACCGGAAATGTCTGAAATTTATCACCAGTTGGGAAAAAAACCACTATGATTTCATTACTCCCAAATGAAAATATAGACCTGAACTTAAAAAGAGGAAACAAGTTGATATCCACCTGAACCCTGACTTTGTAAGTCTTGCAGGACTAGATGAGAGATTTTATGAAATATGTATGTGGCTGGTCAATCTGTAGCATCTCTTTCTTGTGTCTGGCACTGTGTTTTCAATATTGTTTCAGCTGCTTCCAGTTAGAGAATAAATAAATCTGTGCCAATGAAGAAGAAATAACATGGATAATTTTTTTATGTCTGTGAGCGACATGATCTAAATAACACCTAAGAAGTACCTAGGGAAGCAGAAAGCCTCTAACTTTTTGGCATGGCTACATAAGTTTAAAGATACATTTAATATAGCAGAAATAGCTGACAAAAATCAATTATCAAGACAGATTTCAACTGCCTGATCCAGTGGGCTAGTGCCAATTTACAGTAGTTTAAAAACTGGGCCAATGATACATGAACAAAATACAGCTGCTTTTTACAAACCAAGACAGTAATGCTACCTCTACTTAGTGAGCATACTTATTTTAATATTAAAAAATAAAGACAGCTAAAATAAGGCTTTTTTTCATAGGAGAAGCTGCGATTCAAGCAAGTGTAATGATCCCTATTCTTGAAATTATGGAAGTTTGATTTAAAGTGTTGATTCGCAGTTAAGAACAAAATCAGTATAGTTAAAATGAAAGAGTCCAGACCAGGCCTCATGCTTTAATGATTTCTCTCTCTGCAGAGATCTCTAATTGTGAAATTCCTCACAGGCATACCTATGCTTGATAGAAGAGTATCCTAAGAAAGTGTTGTTAAAGATCATCAGTTAACGGAACAGTATTCACGTAAAATAACAGGCTTGGAAAGAAATAGTCAAGAATTTAAGCAAACAGTACCATTAAAGCAACCAGCTATTATCTTCAAGCAATTCAAAATAAATACAAATGAATCACCCTCTTGTGATTTCCCTTTCAAAAATGTAGGCAAATTGTTATGGTTATTGTGGTTGTTTCTGTAATTTATCTAGTTAAAATTGTACAATGGAATGTATACATGGGTTTAAATCAGCCACTGAGGAGGCCTGATTAACCTACTGGATTTGTTGAAGCTATTTTGGAGGCTTGAGTCAGTAACTTTGCTACAAGAGTGCCATGATACAGGACGGCTTTGCCTCTTGCTCTTCTTGGAAAGGGCCAGAGAGGACATAACACCCAAAAGCATGCAGTATCAAGTGAATGGAAAATAAGCTTGCAGCTGATGGAAGAGGGGTCCTTTAGCCTTCCTCTAGCAATGTCCTAGCTGCCCTTCTGTAGTGGGCTCTCTCTCAAAAGGTCACAGCACTGCTTGCTCCCATGGTGTCCCCCAAAGAGAGTAATTGTCATGGGCACTGGGGAGAACAGGCTCTATCCCATATATTCGCAACCTGTTTCTCTGCCACAATAATCAGGAGCTGAAAATTGCCTTTGAGGATCAGAATCAATGCCCCCGTAATCCTGTATTTTTCAGAAAAGAAGACCAGGAGGTAGCATGGGTGCTATGTACCTCTTTTTGTCTTTTATTTCTCCTATTTATGCCTAGCAGATCTGCAAATAAAGGACTGGACATCTAAGTCCTGGGCCTAATCAATTGCCTCTGCCAACGGTTCCATGGTCTAGTTTTTTTGTCATGTGGAAAAATATTGGTTTCTTTATTTCAAAATTTTCCAACGTCTAGCTATGTGGAAAGTTTACTCTTCTTTATCCTGTGGGACTGGGAAATCCAAGTTGACAACAATTCTGCTTTCTTTGATTTTTCTCATTAGTTCACAGAAAGGTTTTCACATATCTGTTTGACACCTCCTTTCCATAGTAAAAAGCCCCACACTTTGAATCTCTTTTTAGGAAGAGTTTTCAATAAGTATAGTTATTTTCCTCATCTGTCTTTGCAGAGACATTACTCACATCTGTGAGAGCATTGTTATAATCCCATATTATGCTTCTTTACTTGTATTTTACAACTCAGCAGAATATTAACCTGTATTCACTGGTGCACAAGTCCCTTTCCTAAGTCTCAGTTCAATTTACTTTCCTATGTTGACTGTATTAATTCTTGTTTTACTCAGCTATGTATGTATTACCTTGTATTCATCAACTGTAAGTTTCACCCACTGAACACTGAAGTTTCTTCAGTGCCCTCAGAGACTGGAGGGCAAAGGAAGGTATTTGTCCCATCTGCTCAAGGCTAATTCAGATGCCTAAAGAATAGTTCAGGAGGTCAGAGTTTAATATTCATGTCTTTTCCATAGAGGCATGAAAGAAAAATAAATTCCCACCTAATGGTTATTAAGGGCAGACCAATAAAATGTCTTTAGCATAATTGGTTCTAATCTTAAATAAATTTATCAAATGTGTACTGCACTAACCAATTATCTTCTTCCAGATTAACACATACTTTAAACATAGAAATTAACATAGAATTAACTCTATCTCTTTGTTAATTTTTAACCCTAAATTTTGTTTTATTTCTCTGTTGCTAGTGGTTGATTTCCTGTTGTAACATCTTTTCAAAGAACCTAGTGAAAGGTTCTTGGATGCACTAAATAAAGTATTATGAATTATTTTCCCATCTTCAAAAGGGATGATGAACACATTCAAGCACTGTAAAATTTTGGAAGTTGAACCATGACTGTAGAAACCATTAGAGGAACTGGTTGATTTTGAGTGATACAGTGATGCTTTTAGATAAAAATATTTGGTATTTTGGAAAAGAGGTTGTTTTTTTTTACTAGAATACTCTTTCAGTCAGGCAGAACAAACAACAGTATTTTCAGCAGCCAGTCCCATGATTTGCACTATTCAGTGTGCATGGGATTTGAGAGAAAGGGAGGAGTATGCAAGCTACAGAAGGAAAAATTCTGGAAGGACATTGATGGAATTGCTGCATGCACAACCAGGTAGCATGCTGTGCTGTGCTGAAGCAGAACCACAAATCAGTCATTTCCAGTGATAGTTTGTGTCACGAGAATGAGCCTGCAAGGATGTGAAATGTATGAAATAGGTAAAATATAGTTTGAAAGCTGTTGGGATCTTCAGGGGACTCAATGGAAACAGCACAGATGTCTGTTTGTGAAAGACTCAAAGACAGTTGTAAAAAAAAATGAGGGGAGAGTTTTCTCTCATTTTCCTTTTATTTTAATTGAATGGATTATTCTTTTATCTCAGTTGTAACTCTATATTGCTGATCAGGAAACTTGTGAAGTCTCAGCATTTTGTAAGCATGGCTATCAGCAATGTGAATAAATTGATGACTAGAAAGCAGGTTTTATTGGTTTGGGATTATTAGCGTTCACTTTTCTTCAGGGCTTGCAAGGATACAATATTACATGATATATAAAGAGAGTTTTTTGTCTCATCACAACCCCAAACACTGCAGTTAGGTAACACACATCCCAAGACTCAGGGCATGTCCATGTTCAAAGTCTTCAGTCCTACTCTGAGGTTAGCCAGGAATCAGAGTTCTTGTGCACTTGATGCATTCAGTGGGCATAAGCCCAGGGAATGAAACTCCTGTGTGAATTTTTGGCAACCCTTTTTTCACAGAAGAATTACTATCATTACTTTCAAGTTAATATGATAGTTATTTCTGGTAGTAATTCCAGTATATAAATTATACGAAACATAAACCAGTCCCATTATATTCCAGGAGTAGCCAATTTATACAATAGTTGGGAATGAGATCAAAGCATTTTTTTCTATCTGACTGACTCAGGCACAGGATATCATATGCTGGCTGCTGACACATCACTGTTTATCAAAAAGCAGTCCAAGAATAGAAAAAAACATGCTACAATGTACACATTTTGGGAAGTGTTGCACTCATATGGCAACACAGGCATATTTGTTCACTGTAGACAGAACGAGTTGAAAGGCTGACAAAGCAGCATTGCAACGGCAAATTTGCACTGGAGTACCAATGCAATCTGCAGCTGGTGATGCTCCCACAGTCACTACTCTAGAGTACAGTACATTTGAGGATGCAGATTTGTCAGCATTCTCCAATGCCAGTGAAGAGCAAGCTATGAAAATAACATATTTCAGCTTCTCGGTTTGCTGTGCTCACAATGGACAGTTTGGGTACGTGTTTATGTTTTGCATATTTTGAAAGTTAGTCTGCCCTATAAACCTTCTGTCTGGCACCTTGTGCAAAGTTACAAGTAGAGTATAAAGAGCAATTCAAGTCCAACGGTTGCTATTTCTTTTGTTTTAGGCACAACCAAGAAATATAGTTGTAGTTATTAAGAAAACACATAACATTTTGAGAGCTCCGTAATCTGCTTTACTTAGATGTAGTTCCTTTTCTTTTAGTGAGATTGCCTGCAAAGGACATAGACACTCAAGAGATGTAAAAGGAATAGAATTAATTCCAAATTTCCCAAACTGAGAAAAATTTCAACACCAAATTACTTCACATTACAGCTCTGAAAGACAGGTGGATAAAGACTATTATCTTCATTGACTGGGCACAAAGGTCAACTGGGGTTTTATTATATTTCCCTGTGATCATAGAGGGAAACAAAGACAGACGCAAAGGAATTCTGTCTTATAGCTCTGTACTGTTTTGTGAGTCTATGCTTAGGATGAAATAAGAAATAAAAAGGCACTGCAATTAAAATTGTTTGACTTGGCAAGCTCTTAAATAGCAAACTCTTGGGGAAGCAAGGAGAAGGTGGCTACAGAGCCTTTGCCTTCTCTGCTGCAGAGATAAAAACCTGAGTTTCATTAACAGTTACACCTACAACAGTTCAGAAATAAGTACCGTGTAAAATGAATTTAAATTAGAAGCAATTATTTAGTAATCCTGAAACAAATCTTACTAACTGTCCTATTTTTACTGGGATCGAATCATATAGAATTTCATTTTCTATACAGGAGAGCTGCATTTCCGGGAGAATTACAGTGTTTGATTTAGTGAAAAAAAGCTGGTAAGACATTTTGTTTTCATTTAAGCTGGGATGGAGTTATTTTCTTCATAGTAGCTGGTGAGAATTTGTTTTGGATTTGGACTCAGTGAATGTTGTAACACAGCGTTTTTCTGGTTGTTGCTAAGCAATGTTTACATTAATTCAAGAATTGTTTTTTCCTGCACCTGTGCTCCAAGTGTTTTTTTTTTCCTTTCCTCTCTTTTCCTGCAGAGGTTAGGACGGAATGTAAATGACCCAGGTAAGATGACCAAGGCATGATCCAAGCTGGCCAACATAGTGTAATCTAAACAATAAGTATCACACACAGTATAAATTGGGGAGTTTCCTGTGGATAGCTTTCCTCTTGCCCAAGTGGTTGCCATCTCCAAAAGGTCTAGCTCATTTGGTTCCTGAGCCTTGGCCCTTCCCTGCCGCTGACTGTCACAGTTTTGTTGACATATGGCTAGCAACTGCTTTTTGAGCTGAG
>NW_010173599.1:0-7334 GCF_000695765.1 Mesitornis unicolor | reverse complement strand
TAAAATAAAATAAAATAAAATAAAATAAATGTTTGAAAACTGAATAACTTGCATGTTTATAAGGTTTTGTTGTTTGTTTCTTTAACTTTTGAGATATTCTGGAAATTTTCAGCTAACTATCTCACAGGAGCAATTCAAATAACTGGAAGGGTAACATTTCTTTGGTAATAAAATAGTATTTATTACTGCAAAGTGTGTTGAGGACTCTAAAAAGTAGTTTTTATAGAATCCAACTGTGTTCTATTTTTCTTTACTTTTTTCAGTACATGTTTAGAAAAATACTTATAACCATTTTTTATGTTTTGTGGTTTATACAAAATCTTTAACAGAAAATGTTAGTTTCAAGGTTGCAAAGAAACTACAAATGTCAGGTCATAAATCCTGACATATCTGGGCAGGAGGCAAACAAACCTGAAGTTGTTGCTTGGTTTTATGAAAGAACAAGATGAATGTCATGCACAGAGAGAAGATACGACAGATATGATCTCATCTTTGAGAGAAAAAATTGTTTCAGAAAACTGCTACCTAAGAAAATTAAAATGTTTATGAACACTTTACTCAGGATGCTACAGAGGGACCTCTACATAATGAATATTATCATTAGTCATAAAAACAAGTCATAAAACCTCTCCTTTTCCCTCATCTCTTCTTATTATCTTGAGTGCAGTCTATACTGCAGTGTGCAGCCAGTTCAGAACAAATGAGTTTGCCAAGAAGAAGCTGAGATCCAAGTGCAGGCTCATTTCTTGGAGCAGTGTAAACACCTAAAAGTCTTGTTAAAAATAATTTTCTTTTTAAGATTTACGCCTTTACACTCAGAGAGTCATGAGGAAGTGTTTTTCACGTTGATTAATTGCATCTTGTTACGAGTCTTCACAAAGATGGAAAATTTAGTGATCTTTAAGAACTAGAACCTTCTCTGTGATTTCAAATGATAGGACAAGGGGCAATGGGAGCAAGCTGGAACATAGGAGGTTCCATGTAAACATAAGGAAAAACTTTTTCTCTGTGAGAGTGACAGAGCACTGGACCAGGCTGCCCAGAGAGGTTGTGGAGTCTCCTCTGGAGACATTCAAAACCCACCTGGACGCATTCCTGTGTTACCTGGTCTAGGTGATCCTGCTCTGGCATGGGGGTTGGACTGGACGATATTTCGAGGTTCCTTCCAACACCTAATATTCTGTGATTCTGTGATTCTGTGAACCTGCTTTTCTGACCTGTGCCCTGGAAAGTGCTATATATCTTATTTTCCTCTTATTTAACTGAATATTTAATAACTTTATATACATATGGCACAGTCATAAAATTCTACAAAGACTAACTCATATAACCGCTTTAGAATTAAACATGGAAATTAATTTGGTAATTTTTCTTGGTTACAGACACAACTTCAGAAAAGAAAGCCTTGGACAAAAAGTCATGTCATCTTCAAGGGCTACTTACGTAAAATTGTCAAGAAGCAGGTTTAAAAATAGTTATATAGAGAATAAAGATACTTGACCTATTTGAGACAGAGTTTCACCTGCTATAAGCCCCTGAGAAAACTGAAGTGATACCTCAGAGAAGTGGGTTAGGTAAAAAAAAAAAGAATATTCTGAGAAATTTCTGCCACAAAGGCAAAAGCTAAATTCCAGCTCTAGTGTGTGTGTGGTATTAATTCACATACAACAGTTAATAAGATGAGCTGGAAAAGGGTTCTAAAAATGAACAGGTCACAGATGTGACAAAGCCCCAGAAGTTAAGTTTCTCTCTTCTCACAATGATACAGAAAAGGTGTTATAAAAACACTTTAAATGGAGCAAGCCTTTTGCTTCCTCATGAATTTAACCTCATCATCCACACCTCAAGTCTCTGGTCAGCCCAACTCTATGTCTAGAATAAATGAGAAAATATCCACACATCACAAAGTGGAGGAAATAATCTTCACAGTTACAACACAGTATTTGTACTGTCTTGCTGGAAAGGCAATGTAAGATTGGACAAGAATTTTATTTATGTTTTGCTTGTAATTAGATGAAATATTCTTTTGATTGAAGATAATAGTGTCTCTGGTTGAACATTACAGCTGCTTTATGTAGATTGAGTTTTCCTGCAAAAGGAAATAATGTAATTCTGGCAATCAATGAAAAATAACATGTTTTAAATCCATGGTAGTTTTAGGATGCATTCTTTTTTATGCACTTCACTTTAATGTTACAAAAATTACTTAATTATCATAGTAATTACTTACTTTTACCATTTATTTATATTGAAATTATCCACAGTAAACATAGGCTGTCTAATATGTTTTTCAGTACAGTAGTTTTGGTATTTTAAAATCTATTTCAATTGTTATTTCAATGAGCTGTGGCATAAAATATGGACTAATTTTAGTAGGGCAATTTCCTTTGGAAGGTTTCCCCACAAAGACAGGCAGAAATATAAGAAGTTAAAGTTTGTCGTGGCTATTGTTCATTCACTATTTTTTTTTCTTTTTTTTTTTCCTATCCTTCTCTCCTCCATTCTTTGAAGACAACACAGTTAAGACTAGTAATTTGGTACACATTTGGCTGTCTTTAATCGCAGTTTCCTTACACATCTGGCAGGAAACCCTATGTGACAGAAATAGTGGAATTCATTGAACATGTAAAGGCTTTCAGTATCATTTAGAAGAGATAATTGTACATGACTTTTTCTGTGCTGTAGGGATCTCCAGCCCTGTGGACGATTTTCCTGGAGTAAATACTGTGGGATAAGGTTTTCTATCCAATATGGAGTTTTGCTGGAAAAAGAACACTTCCTGCTTTATACAGTACATAGAAAATGGACTGGCTTTGTTTATTGTATTGCTTTCTTCCAATTGAACACAGCAATAAACCTATTTTTTCTTTCCTGAGCATTTATTGTTACCTCTTTGACATAATGGGCTAAGGGGCAAGTGAAGTTAATACATCTGAGCTAAGCAAAGGTGACATTAACCAGTTTTACTGTGAATGGCTTGTCAGATATTATTAAGCTTTGCCTGGGTACATCAGGGTTCCTAGCTTGTTAATAAACATTACCACCAAAAGAAGGGAGCAAAAATTACTGCAAAGTGATCTTCATTTTTCAGAGAAGATTTGTTCCTTCCTCCACCAGGTATTTAGCATGTATGTGGGAAAATGAAAAACACTGGCTTTAGTAAGAAATGTGCCTCCTCCCTCCCAGAATTAGTCTTCATATTTTTTCAAGAAATTTGAGCAGTAAATATGACAAAATATTTGGAGGACTAAATTATCTTTGCCTCTAGGATGCCTAAATCTCAGATCACCTATTAAAACCGTTCATGACAACATATTTTTCTTTTTAAGCTCTCGGAACACATCACTTTCAGAAATATCTCTCTGTTCCCAAGATGGAGTTATCTGAAGCGCTCTTCCTAATGTGTTTGAACAGTTAAACTAGCCTAGAGCACTGTAACTTTAATGCATTATAAATGAATCACTATGGATACAGGGTGTCTTGACAATTATGAGTATTTGCCTTTGTATTACATTTTGATATCTGTGATGTTTGCCTACCCAGCAGAAAAACAAGCTTCATAAAATTTGATTATTTTATTAAAGCAGTCAAATTAAAAAGTTAAGGGGATAATTAAATATAAGACAAACTGAAAGAGCAAAAGTTGCCATCTGCCCAGTTGTAACAGATGATGCGTTCATGAAACTTATCACCAGTTGAAAGGGGATTGACAGGTCAAATCCTGAAGACTGTATGGGGATCGTGTCACCTGCCTTTGGTACAAGGCTCTGTCGTGGTTGCATTGCAAACACATCTGTCCTCCATGCACGAAGGACCAAGGAAGACAGGAACGTGCCTTGCAAACTTCCAACTGTCTTTCCTGCTGTGTGCTGACAGGAGTGCCAAACACCATCTGTCACATAAGCGAAGTGAAGAGTTGATTTCAATAAGAAAATGTGGCTAAAAGGCACTTGGCTCTTCACTCTGACCTTGTGTTTTCTTATCTGGAGCTCCCTCCAGTGAGAGGTCTGTCTAAATGCTAACTAGGAAAGGCTTGCAAAATTTGGCCCAAGATATCATGAAAATCAGGTTGGAAAGCCTTATCTGCAATTACAGTTGGCAAGGCAAAGCGAGTTGTAGTTCCCTCTTCTTGCCTCCTACAACCGTCTCACCATCAAGGATTGATGTAGTATGTAGACCTTTGGTCGTATAACAAAATAGCACTCATCCACCTGGGCAGCCTGTTTCCCACACAAATCAGCATTTCATCTTTTACTGCTTTGGAAATTAGTCCCTTAGGAGCTAATCCAACACTCACTAAAATTCGTGGACTATCTCCAAGGGACTGCAGCAGATTTAGGTAAGAGATTTAGAGGTTCATTCAATCTACTGTATTCCCAGGGCCATAAAGAAAATGTTGCTTACATCATAGATTACCTATAGAATTTACTGATATTTTTACTGAAATTTGTATGGGCTCCTACTACTTTAGGAAGGGAAAGATTTGCTGTAAAAAGGGAACCACACCGTTTCTGGATGGATGGACTGTCTTGTAAATTCCAAACCTACACAGAGATCATGGAGTCGAGACTGATGACCAGATTTTCTACACATCCAGGATTAAGTGGATGTCATGAAAGCAGTTTCAAATTCTCAAATTATCCTGCTATTCTTCAGATGATCACAGAATTGCAGCAGCAAACATGTGTTACTGGCAGGGGGTTTGTTCAGTTAGAAATATGCAGTATGACAGGATAGTTGTTGTCTGTGCTGTGTAAGAGATTTAATCTGACAGAGAAGTCAATACTAAGCATGCAACGATTTGCATCATGACCAGTTTTGTGCTGCTTCTTGTCTGATCCACCATGCCTTCCAGCCCATGTTTGACTGAAGCATCTAAAACCCCAGAGAGTTTATAAATCTATATATGCTTAAAGAAGTCAGCTACTTCTGCTAGGTGATGCCACCCAACACAATTCCACAACAGGCAATGTGAAAGTAGGAATTTTTCTGGTTTTATTCCTTTGTTCATAGCATGAAGAAAGTTTCTCTGCGTTTTGCATTTTTCCTCCATTTCTTCTCTTGGTTCTGATGCAGGAAGTCAAGTTGAACTTAAACTTGAGTCCTACTCACTTGTCTCAATTTGATCTCCAAAATTTTCTTGGAATTCTGCATTTTTGGAACATTTAGTCTCCTAGTAAACATCTGTGAAATCACAAATTAAGAGAACTTATTCATGATCTAAAAAGAGGAACACACGAAATGCACTCCTTCCTTTTGCAGTACACCATTGGCAGGTGTGCCTGGGAGAGTAGCACAGCCACAGAACTGATGACCAAGAATTGACCTCCCCTGCTCGTCTTGTTCTCTTCCTGCTCTGTAGGTGCATGGCTGGTCCATAAATGAACCTTTGCTTGCAGAAAGAAAAGTCTTCCCTTCCACAGCAAAAGACCATGATCATGTTTTGCTCACAATTAACACAAAGGTAATGTTTACAGGTAATGTTTACATTACATGTAATGTAAACATGTAAAACAGCCTTTCTTGGGATCTCCAGAAGAAACAAGATTTAACTCAGTAAATAAAACACATTGAAGAGGACAATATGTTACCCCAGAGATGAAGCAGACAATTGTCATTTCTTAAATAGCTATTTGAAGCCTATGAAGAATCCAACTATTTGTCCATGTCAGTTTTTAATGTCATACACTCCATTGGTGGTATTTTTATTTCCCTGTAGTGGGAGGTAGATGTTTTTCAGACTCTGCAGTGTTTTATATAAACTCTACACATTCATTTCAGTTACCAAAACCTGTTCCATGCTGCTGCATGAAGTTATCACCTCCATCTTGCTTTGCCCTGCAGAGCAACCCCCTTGCCATGTACTTTTTCACTACCTGCTGTTTGAGTGTCAACTTCCTCCCCAGTGTATGACTAGGAATTCCAGGGAAGATAGTGAAGTATAAATCAGGAATATAATTATTTTTCCTTTTTTTTTTAATTGAAGAAACTAATTATCTACAAAAGGATCTTAACATTTTCTTTATCTGAATGTTTTTATCCCTCCATCATATGTTCTGAGCTTCTCACTCCATGACAAAAGGCAGAAGTGTGATGTCCTTCATAAAAGACAACAGGAGACATGAAGAGACTGTCCAATAAAGATATCCCTTGGAGAAATTAAAACTGTCAGGAGCCATTTACAGTTAGCTCAGTTTGTGGAGAGTGATGGCTCCCCAGGTAATAAGGAGGCAATCAGGGCTGGACTCTGAAGAAGGCTTCCATTTCTGCTTTGGCACAGGATCAGATGCCCTCTGGTTTTGCATCTGCCCTTCATGCATCCCACGGGGAATAAAGGCGAGGCTGTGCAAGTGTGTGTCAGAAGAAAGAGAGTCTAAAGATTACATTTTCTGCAGAATAATACCATCAACAAACACCAGCAGCACATGTCACACTGCTTTATTGGGACACTTGCAGTGCTTCAAGTACTCTAAATACCTCTTGCAGGAGGCTTCAAAGAGATTAAACCTCTTTGGATTGGATAAGGCATTCAGAGGACTTCAGTTGTCTGATGATGCTGAGATGATTCCTCCTGTAGAAGACCTGTGTTCAGAAAGGGGCTGTAAATCCCTTTTCAGCAGAAGATTGGTTTTTTTCATAATGGATGCTGGGCATTTTGGGTATAGGAGGTGTTGAGAGGATTGGTCTCTGGGAGGATGCAGTCAGGGACAGGGAAAAGAAGGGTGCAGGCCACTGCTAATGCACAAGAGCTGCTACAGAACAGTCCATGGGCATCCCAGTGCCTTTGAAGAGTCAAGTGAAAGGACTATGAGATTTAATCACTGAAAAGCAAATCTATTAAAGTTATAACAGTGTGATGAAAACAGCAATCAATGCAGGAACTAGGGGATTTACATAACTTGTAGAGTAATAATTATTTTGTTTTACTTATGTTTTCCACACAATCCAGTGATCACAAAGTGTTCTATATTCCTCTGCAGCCTTTTATGAACAAAGCGTTTTCTTAATTTTCTTTAAAGATGTTTTAAATTGTACTTTCCCTTTAAAAAATTCTCTATGCAGGGAATGGCACCCTCAGCTGCCAAAGGGCTGATGTGTACAATGGGCAAACTTTACCTGCAGAGAGCATCCTACTTGTGAGTAGGGCACATGGGCATGGAGATCTTGATGAAGTCTCATACAGCACTAAGCTGTTCTTCTTGAAAAAGGATGAAACAGTGTGGCTGGCCATAGAGGCCACCAGGAAAGCCTAATCAACATCACAGCATTGTCCGGGTCCAGCAAAGTGCTCAGACACTTAGTGCATTATTCTTCAATTGAAATGCACATACTGC
>NW_010173598.1:0-2698 GCF_000695765.1 Mesitornis unicolor | reverse complement strand
GGGGACAACAGAGAGAAAATCCTGCTTCTTGAGCCTTAAATGGAGACACTGCCACCTTACACTTGCCTAATTCGTGCTCAATGCATGAAAATTAAATGCAGTGTTGCAATTGAATGAAAGCTTCATGATAGATCTGTCAGGGCTTTTGTCAGAGAGAGAATGGGATAAAGGACACAGACCATGAGAGTGGAGCATGCAAGAGAGTTAAGCACTGGTGTGATTTTTTGGTATCTTTGCAAACCTCCTGTGGACTGTCTGATGGTATTCCTTTTCTGTAGTGGCAAGTATAGTCCTGGCACTAAGTACATTTAAATGAGAAAATTCAAATTGGAGTGCATCCCAGACATGTTATTGAGAAGTTACAAGTTTTTGCCATTTTGAGTTCTCTCATGAAATGGCATAAACAATCCCAGAAAGAAACAAATAAAATTTTCTAAAAATAGAGAAAAAAAAGTAAACGTTTGAACCAGTGGTATGAAGAGTTGAGTAGGAAAATGTTTTTTCATCTCACAATTTTTGCAATTTGAAAAATTTTACTATCAGGACAAACCTGAGTAGTTCCTATAAGGTTTGATGCAGAACAGGAAGAACAAGAACTGCTAATAAAGTAGTGATCATTTAGCCCATTTTTCTGGGACACTAGAGACAAAGGTTGCAGATCATGCTATATTTGCTATCCACATCACAAACCTACCAAGGCTGTAACCCTTGCTTTCTTAAAACCAGAAATTCCTGGATCTCAAGGAACTCTTTTTGGGCAAGTTCTCTAAACTACTGTATTCTGGTAAATGATTCCTTTGTTGAAAAAAAATTTTTAAGTATTCTTAGCTACTAGTCTGAATGTCAAGCTAGACATTACTTATACTACAGAAGACATGTGCCCAATGTTTTCAATACTCTTTAAAGTCTGTAGGAAGCCCTTTTCCCGGCTTCCCCCCACAACTAAGTAATCCAATTATGTTTCAAAGAGATTGCATGACCTGACATAAAAAGTTTATAATCAATGAAAGTATTATGTACTGTGTCCTTTCTCTGCTGCTTACTTTGGCATCCACTGCTAACTTCTGCTGTGAGTCACTTTAACCCATCAAATGGTAGAATATTACTCCAGTAAAAGGAAAAATAAAATGTGAAGTTTCTGATGTAGCAGTGATTTATGTCAGGTCAAAGAAGAACCCTACGTGTTCCAGAGGAAGTGTCAGAGGAGGAGGATGACCACATGGCCAGAAGCAGTGGAAGGGAGGAAGAAATGAAGGCATGATAGGGGAGACAAGATAGAGAGAAAGGGATCAAAATCCTTCTGGTGGTAACAAGCTATTATGCTCAAACAATTGCTTGTAGAACAGCAGCCTAATCCTACTTCCCAGATTATATATTTTACTCTGTATAACTTTTAATTTTTTCTAGTTCTTAACTGTGGTTTATACTGTTATTTTAAGGTACTTCATACTGTACATTTTTAATTGTTTATTTGTGTAATCTTCATTATTCATTATTCTTCCCATTACAAGAAGCCCACAGCACAACATATTGTTACAAATATCTCTTACCACTTCTTTGTCGAAGCCAGTCACCATAGGGAAACTGTCTAATTTGCCTCTGATATCACAAGGTGTTACTGCTGGAACTGGGTATTAGCGAATTCTCCCATTAGTTTGAAGTGTTAAGTTGGAACTCTGGCCTAGCCTTTGATGACATGCTGTCAAGAACAACTCTCTCTATAGACGCATTCTTCAGAGATGTGAAAGGTGTTTCAGTAGAAACAAAAGCAATATTAGACAAAATAAAAGTAAAGGCTCTTTTTCACAACTTGAAAACAGAAGCACTGAGACTGTTCATTTTGTTAGCAGAAAGCCAAGCTCTTGCAGTTTAGAAGAATAAATGGCACAGATTTCTTTTCAATTGGAAAGAGCTCTTTACCAATAATTCTGTTGTATTGTGAACAATTCATGAAGCCTTTCTTGAATTTCAGAGCATCTCCCCAATCATTTGAAAACAGTTAAAGAGTCAGCTAATAATAAAGCCTTTGCTTGAATACTGTATATTACTTAGGCTCAACATTTCCACTACACTGCACAGCTCATAGAGAAACAAAAGCTCTTTAATCTTCTCATCCTTCTAGTGTGGGCACAGATACCTTTTCTATTTCGTTCTTATAACAGGGATACGAAGTCTAAATTTTACTTTTAATTTAGCCAATGGAAAGACTTTAATTAATTTCATTTAGAGTTTGATCATTCACATAGTGTTTTCAAAGGTGTTCACATAGAGTTGCTGTTCTTGCTAGCTGACTACACAGAGGGTCTTTTTACTGTGAAATTTTACTATAAAGCGTGACATATTCTTTGCCTTCTAACCTCTAATTGAGCTTTTTTTTTTAAGAAGCAGAAAATGCCTTTGGTATGAAATTAATTCATTGAATTAAATAATGCTGAAGATCAAACTTGAGTGAGGATAAATAAGAAGGCAGAAAATTATCAGTTCAGTAACATCACATACATCACCTGTGGCCACATATATTATAGATCCCTCAGAGCTAGTCAGATTTCACTGCAGATGAATTGGAAAGATCTTTGAGGGGAATAACAGACTTTAATGAAGCTGAGAGAACCACTACTTCAAAAAGAGGGCAGCATTTGCATCAGACTTCTAACCTGGCAATTAAGGACAAATCACAGAATCACAGAATCACAGAATC
>NW_010173597.1:0-2567 GCF_000695765.1 Mesitornis unicolor | reverse complement strand
TATGGACAACATCTGATTGTGAACCCACTGCCGAAACCGGGGCTAATTTCAGGTTTCACGATGGTTTCAACGCTACCAGAGCAAACCAGCCAGGAAAGTTCTTCAAAGAAACCAACACTCTGCTAACTCGACAGCGTTGGCTTCCTCACCTCCTGCAGAGCAGCTGTAAAGTGGGTGCTGGGCACCCTGACACCTCCTGCTCCGTTTTCAGGGATCACCAGCCCGAGCTTCTCCCTGGGAGGTGCTGCACGTTACTCCCACCAAGAGGACACAGCTTGCACCAACTGTATTGACAGCATTAAGTGAGGTCACTGAGTCCTTTTTCAGGTTTGGCTTTTGTTTAGGCAACTATGTAGATATAGAACAAACACGTCAAAGCTGTCTCTTTGAATGTGTTACCCTGAAACGCCTTTTGTATTTCCTCTTCTATTTACTACGGGTGAAACTCACCCCAAGCAGATAGCTGATTGTTTTTGTTGTCTAATGATTACATTGATTCTGTGCACAGAGAGAGCATAAGGCATAAAGGTAGATAGTTTAACGACACTCACACTTTGTGTAGCTATCTGTTGTGAAAATGGGGAAATAAATCCCGTCTTGTGAGGCCGGTGCCGAATATGCGACAGATGCAAGTTGGGAAACAAACAGTGATCGTTTATTTACAGCAACATTGACAGGTTCTTTTGGATTCTCAGTGATAAACTGAAAAGCTACAGGTACACTAAAGGCTGTATAACTGATATAATACCAACAACAACGCACTATGAAACACAAACACTAACAACAACAACTTGCCCACAGTGAGCCTGGCCGCCTGGCAAATAAACAAGCCCGTTCGAACAGAAATACAGTGGAGCAAAACCAAGAGTACACTCAGGGAAACCTAGAAATGAACCTGAGGAGAACTATAAAATATACTCAAGGAATATGCACCTGAGGAAAAATATAAAATACACTCAGGGGATATGAACCTGAGGAGGAAATATATCACTCAGCATTACCTGAGGTACATCATCTTACCCACAAGGTGACCTGAGTGGTGGGGATGGAGAGGGAGCGAGTTTGTCAATCCGCCCAGTTCATCGGCATGAATCTTAAGGTTTTTATTCTCTGTTGTATGTGGCAGCAGGCAGGAGTGTGCCTGAGTGGATCAGACCACCTGGGGTATTTGTCTTTAGCAGTATTTCCCCTTATCTTTCGCTATTCTCGGGTGATGTTCCCTTCTGTATGCTCTATCTCTTGCATATCTTTGTATTGTCATGGTCCCTCGGAGCCAGACAGAAATCCTCCAGCTTACCTTTGTTTTACTTTTAGACAATTCAATAGTGGTTTGATTGGGACTCAGGGCACATTATTTGTTGGGGATTTCAAGGCTCAGCTCAGGTTTCGGTTCTTTGAATGACACAACACTGCCCTGTTTAGTTTCCTGCTTACCAGACAACCCAGGGCTGAGCTGTCTACACAGCTCCCCATGGGTCATCTCTGCAGAGACAGGGTCTTAAGGCAATCTAAGGCTGAGTTGGCTCCTGCAACCCCCCCCGAGTCGCCTGGTGCACTGGACATTACCAAAACCTGTTTAAACTCTGAGCCAGACCAATCCTTACACTATCTAATTAAACTACATACCTTCTACTGTACTTTTCTCAGCAAGAGAACACCCCCAGCCACTACCAGTCCATTGAAAGAGGCAACAACAACATTCATGTCCTTAGCTGCTCTCTTTTTCTCTGCAAACAATACATTTTCTGCTTTGTTTCTTCTTTGCCTTTCCCGGTCTTGTATATAAAATACATTTCAGATGCTTGAGCATGGTACAGATGAGGAGACGAGCACTTGCGCTTTGTGTTCGCTTGTGCTGGAGGCTGAACTCGTAATACAAAAATAAACATAAGGCCTGAGGGCTTGCTTGCCTTGCACTGTAAAAGCAGAGGCCTTCAACTGGGTCAGGAGCAGGTCCTAGGTGGTTCCAGGACCAGACTTTCAAACTGCTCTACTCCAGAGAGGAGAAAAATGCTGTGTGTGACTTGGCTTCAAAGTCCCTCTGCTCGCAGGTCGCAGGACTAGCAGATGGTGGGAGCTATTTGTGGACTGGAGGGTTTTCCTTCAAACTCAAACATCTTCTGTCTGTGCACAGTACTCCACTGGCCATTGCCCTTTAAATGTGCCTCGCACACTTCAAAGCCTGACAGCAGCCACAGCCGAACCTGCAGTCAGGATGCACCTGAGAAAGTGATGCACCCTCCTGTCACCGAGGAAAGCACGAGGAGTCTACCAACCCACCAGCCCACAGAATACAAGGGACTCTGACTAACAGGACCCTCCCCTGCACCACCAGATGTTTAGCATAGTTGATCCACACCTGCACAGCAGCTCTGCCCCTTCCCAGCACACACGGATGGACTGTACGTGACACAAATCAGAGCCTCCTGGAAGCACACAGCTTGCTCCACCTGCGCTGCCCGGTCCACTCTCAGTGGATTCCTGGATCCTCCCTCCAAGAAAGGGCAACTCAGCTGCTCCTCTGCTGTTGGGCGACACGTGCGAAGGCAGCTGGATGGGCTGGAAGC
>NW_010173596.1:0-1310 GCF_000695765.1 Mesitornis unicolor | reverse complement strand
TGTGATTCTGTGACTCAGTCCTCCTCTAATGGGCAGAAGCAAATGCTTTATTTGATGAAGGGTGATATAAACATTTCACCCATTTTTATGATCTCTTTTTATTATATTTTTCTATGGTAAATATGCTGAGCTTGTTTTGATAAAGAGCCGAGCTGTGCATCACTCATCATTTAAGTAGTTAGCAAGCCCTGAGGACATTGAGTTTCTGTGTTAGAATTTTTCTGAGTTAAAAGATTTCTGGTTTACATTGTTTTTAAGGTACAACTTGTTTTGATCATTCTTTAATAAAACAAAGATAAATTTAATATAACGTACTTCATCATTATTGACACTTTGTGATTGGAGTCTCCTAGCAACAGAAAAGAAGGCAATTTGAAAAAAATGGTTAGGTATAGAGAAATCTACTCTCTGCTTGCTTATTAATTTCAAGCACTTAGTGACTGGAAAAACTGCAGCCACATTTACTTTATGCATTTTCTCAATACTTTTTAGTGGAGAAGTGGTCAAAGTATTTGTTTTATGATCCCTGCAGTCCAGCTGTGCAGGAAGAAATAGTGAATTTTGATAACAAGGTTGAAGCTTTAAGTCAATTTTTAACCACATGGCACCAGGTCATCCATGCTGTTGGGTCATCCCAGCCTTGAAGACGGTGAAACCCATTCCAAGAAGAAATACTCCCTCTGTGCTTCAGATCATCCGACTGTAGCGGTCGGTGGTGAGGCTGTGTCAGCTCATTCCTTACCCTGTTTTCCCTGTGTGGTTGCTGTAACTCTGGTGGGCGATGGATGAGTTCACGCTCTGTGTAGACCAGAAGCTCCCTCCCCAAGGCTGCTCAAGCAGACTGGGTGCAGGGCTTGAGGCTCCACTGCTCCATCCAGGTGCCCCATCTGCCACACCAGAAGCCCTTCATCGATAGCTGATGAGAAAACATCTTGCCTTTGAGACTCTGTTACTGCTCACAGCAATGACTGGAGTTTGGGGAGGGATGGATGGTGTTGCCCGTGGCATATTACCGTGCCAGTATTGTTGCCCACGAGTCTGCAAAGATTCAAGGCCATTTGCTGTTAAACCATTTTGCTTTTGACAGCACGAGGCTACCAGTGCAGTGTTTATCTCTATTGTAATGTGTTTCTTTTATTGCTCCTTTTATGCTGTTCTTTGGCTACTGTTGGAACTGTATGGCTGACCTTTGGTGTAGTTTGGTGAGGTGGTTTTTGGGCAGTACGTGCATATTCCTGCTTGTGGATGGCGTATCTGATACCCAGTGTATCTGGGTCAGAAACTGTCTGGATGGCCAAGCACAGAGAGTT
>NW_010173595.1:0-2813 GCF_000695765.1 Mesitornis unicolor | reverse complement strand
TTTTTATTTCCCATGAAAAATTCACCTTTCAGTTAGCCAGAAAAAATGCAGTTACTTTTTGGCCAGCCCAATAAATGTGGAAAGCATGTGAGCAGCAGATACTAATAAATTATTTTTGTTAGTAGAAGGGATGCCAAGATAAGCCATTGTTAATTGGAATAAAATATTGTGGTTCACTCAACAGTAGTACTTAGATCTAAACAGGTAGGATGTGAAAATGGTGCTGTATTTAAATAGCCATATTTTAGTGCATAACCATTGATTTTTAAGTGATTAAAAAAATTTTTCTTTTATATTCTTAAAGAGAAGCTTGTAACAGTTACAATAGTAAATGGTCAGCATTTTGGCAGTTCAGAACTGTGGAACAACTATATAGAGGGAATTTTGGAAGTTATCAGAAAATAGGTGGATGGGTTTTTTATCATACTGTTGGCATACTGTACAGGAAGGTTTCGTTTTCTAATTTAGTTTGAGGAACAGGTACTTGAGGAATTGAGTAAATTTTAGTGTTTGATACCAGCTTTGAGGAGTCATTGGAGTAATGTAGGATGGCACTAGCACACATTGAACTTTGATTTTTACATTTAGTTTGGTGTAGAGCAAATGTATGGGAGTGCATCAGATTATTTAATGTCTTCTTTTTCAGTCAAGTGAAATGCCAAAATTGACAGAGCAGTTGGCAGGACCACTTCGGCAAATGCAGGTAATCTAACCATTAGAAATCTGCCTAAGCTCAGTGTTAATGTTAACGTGAGTCAAGTATATGAGTAAAGCATAATAAACGCACAGTGGAGACTTGATTCTTGGCCCATCAGTGAATAAATCTTTATGCTAATTTAGAACATGCCTTTAAAAACTTCTGTAGGCTCACTTACTACACTCTCAAGTTGTTATGCAGGCAGACTTAATGTAAACAGTGGTTTGCTTTCTGATTCTGCTTAATTTCACACTAAAAAGGAAAACTCATCCTGTATGCAGTACCTAATAATATGCAAGGCTTTTGATAGGTTAAAAGCTTAATCTGTTTAAGTATATTATTAATCTAAAATATTTTATTTTAAAGGAATGTGCAAAAAGAATTGCCAAGGTGTCAGCAGAAGCAAAACTGGAAATTGATGAAGAAAATTACTTAAATTCTTTCAGACCCAACCTAATGGATGTTGTGTATACATGGGCAAATGGAGCTAACTTTGCTCATATCTGCAAAATGACTGATGTCTTTGAAGGTATGTTAATCAGCTCTTCTTTAGGAGGTGTGAGATGGTAATGCCATAACAGGGAATCATAATTCTGAATAACCTTATAATCACAAAGTTTATTAACTTGAATGCATTCGAGTATCTGCATGACTGGAACCAAGTGGGAATAAATTGTTTACTGTATATGTTAATTTATAGTTACACTATTGATAATTTAGAATCTATAGAACACTTTTTAAAAGGGATATATCTGCATTTAAAAACTTTCTGTAAAACTCAGAAATCCTGTGTAGTGCAACAAAAGGTAACATGTATCTTTGCTAGTTAAAGGGAACAATATCATTCCAAAATCTTGCCATTAAGAAATACAGATCTTGCACTTGTCCTTTATACAGTGAAATGTTTTATCTGCTTGATATATTGAAGGTTGTTTCTCCTGTCTTAATGATGAAAGTAAGAGGTGGTAACCGAGTCTCTGTTCTGGATGGTTCATCACAGCAGTGCAGTGCAAATATTTGAAAAGCCTAGATGTAACCTGTCACCTGGGTTAATTTGATTCCTAAAATTGGAGTACTAGAAAGTGCCCCTTAAGGAAGGATGCGTAGTTTTTATTATTTTAAAAGTAGGATGACTGAAAGCCCAGGTACTTTGTAAAAAGACAAACCATCCATCTGAAGGTCAAAACAGAATGAAAAACGTAATTTCATCTTTTGCCAGCTTTGTTGAAAGTTGTGGAAAGTAGGATGGGTGCACCAGACTGTAATAACTGGTATTTGAAAATCCTTTTTGAAGATGTTACTGTCACCATTGTCTTGCCTCTCTCACATGCTGTTTTCATGTTTGTGCATATACGGTTGCAAACGGTAGGCCTTAAAACAAAGGAATTAATGCACTTTTAGAGCATAGACCCAGGAGCTTTCTAAAGCAGTTTGCCTGCAAGCAACAGGAATCCTGGCAGTCTTCGATTCTGCATTCAGCAGATTCCTCTTTTTGCAATGACTCTCTGAGCCTTACATCTGCTCTAGAGACATCTTGAGTAAGTGGAACACAGAAGGAGAAGCAGTAGCTGGCACTTGACTGTTAGAATGCACAGGGCAGTAATGTTTTCCATTTACCATATTTGGGCTAGGGGCCGTTGGTCAGCCTTGTCCTAGTCAACAGTGCTTGCGCCCTTGAAATTAGATCTTACGGGCCTATTTTGAGAAGCTCAACTCTTGTGGCAGGGGTTGATGCATGATTCTTCCCTTAACTTTTAATAGGCTTGTTTTCTGTGCATTCTCCAGAAGGAAGGAAACCACTTCAGACGCCCACTGTCAGTTACTTACCTTAAATGCAGTGTGGTGTTGCTAAATCCCAGAGGGGCTTGCCTAGGTTAGCCAAGTTGCTATAGTGATTTCAAAGAAATTAAAAACCAGAATACCAAAAAAAAACCACTTCCAAAAAGCAAACAACAAAACACAAACCAAAACCCACAGTGTCCTTATTTTGATCTTAAGTACAGATTTTCATTGCAGGTATTAGTGTTTCCTGTCTTTATTTCGGTAGAGGTTGTTACCATGAGGTACAGCATGATGGCTTTTTAAAGCTCTAAAAGGAGGTATATTTTCCTCTTTC
>NW_010173594.1:4510-14381 GCF_000695765.1 Mesitornis unicolor | reverse complement strand
GAGGCGGTGCCGCGGGAGCCGTGCGGTCTCGGGAGGCCGAGGTCGCGCCAGCGGGTGGGAGGCTGGGCCAAGGGTGAATGCAGGCGAGGGAGCAGAGCGCCCTGTGCTGTTCTCGTCAGTAATGGTCTGGTAAACGCTGTGTGGTTCGGCGCCCTCCCACAGCCGTGCAGCGTTGTATGTCACACTTTGTGTCCAGCCGAGCTGCTCCTGTGCGAGGTCGGGTAGAGCTTTATTATTCGTGTCCTTACTGCGTGGAGAAAGCAGGCAACTGATCTGCAAATGTGGCTGTTTCCTCTGTTTTAGCTGTTATTTGGTAATAAAAAAGGGGTTTACTTTTGTAAGGGACCCTCCTTCCTCACCTAATAATTTCCTTTAGAAATGGCAAGGCAAAACTCATGCCCACCTTTAAGAGGATACTTTAAAAAATTGCTTAAAGTCTTTCTTCAAAAGGAACAGCTGCACTGTTGAGTGCAATTTAGCAGATCTAGAGTTAAGAATTGGAGACTTTAAAGAAAAAGAACTTGGTCTGAGAGGAAGGTATGGGATTGAAGTAAAGGCTGACAGTGATCGTGTAAGCTGCTGAAGTAAATGAGGAAGACTAGTGTGGTAATTTAAATGTAATACTTTAAAGATTACAGGGTATGACAGACATTAGTTTCTGTCTAATGAGCCTCCTCTGGCTCATGTGTAGCTGACTGGGTGCAGTCAGCAGCCTTGAGGTGTTTGCTTTTCATACTTATATCTGCTTGGAAGAAAAAGGGAAAAGGATGGTCCTGGGATGATTCCTCTTCATGTGTTATCCTGTGCTGAACTCCCGGGGAGTTTAAGCTAACGGGCTCTGCACAGTGCTGAGGGGATGAAGTACTTCAGACCCATTTCTTAGCATGGAGATGGATGCTCATTTAACTTGTTGTCAAAGTACAACACTGGGAAGTTTAGCTGTTCTAGCTCCTGGCTACTGAAAATAAAACAGAAAGCTAGAAGACTTACAAAACTGGTTTTAAGATGAGAAAATGTGTCTCTGCAATGTGCTTGTTCCTAAGTACTTGTGTCATAGTGGCTTTTGGGATTATATTCTGTGAGGAGCAGTCTGTGTAGAAATTCTTACGATATTTCTAATAAACTCCATTTAAAAGTGCTTTAGACTCAACCTACTCTGAACCTAGGTAGCGTAAAGGTCACTTCCAAGGTGGTTGGGTTTTTTTCCTTTTAATCAACAAGTTCCTAAAACACGTGAAATATTTCTTGAAGTCTGCTTTTGTTTTGTTGGTACTCTGCTGAAAAAAAAACTCGGGTAAAAATAATAAAGCAAATTCAGACTTTACACTGTTTGTGATAAGAGGGTCAAAAACTGTTTTGGACATGGAAGAGGGGGAAGAGCTAAAGGTGCCCTATTAGAAATAATCATGTAAATTCTAATATTAAAACTACTGAACTAAATACTTATTATTCTTCTCTAGGCCTGAAGGGAAAGTCCAGTGTGAAAACTCTACCAAAAATTAAAGAAAAACCTGAAGTCACCAAAGTGAGCTCTTCATGCAACCAAAGGTCTGTTAGAATTCATTCGAGTCATTTATATTGTTTTGCCTACATGAGATATCTCTTGGAGGTATGCAGTCTGAATTCTCAGTAGACTGGTGTTTGCCAGACTATTTGTTGGCCCTTTATAAAGACATTTTGTAGTTTTTGTTACCTTCCTCTAGAACAGCATAGCTCCGTTTGTTCAACTTAGCTGTGTTCTTCACCTGCAGCAATCAGGTGAATGTCAAAGAAAAAACAGACCTGGAAAAAAAAGAAGAGAAAATAGAAGAAAACACTGTACCACTGAAGGTGAGAATGATGTTTTGCTCTTTATTTACTGGAGGATAAATCAAAGAAATGTGATATGTTAAATGCCTTTTCAAATCAAGCAGGATTTCCTGTGAGTTATGTGTGTGCAAACATTTTTTAGGCTGAACTTGTTCCTGTATTTTGGTGACATTTTCCTATGTCTTTGGCCAGAATAAAAGCTGTTGGAGCTATTGGTAGCATGGGAAAGCATTGATACTAATTATCCTTAACAAGGAAAGGCAGTAGCAATTGTGTTGTGTGGAAGATACCTCATTAGAGCGTGTTTCCAGAGAGTTGCTCACTTCTAGGTGAGACACGGACCTTTGGCAAGTCACTGCGCTGTCCCTTATGTTATTAAAACTGGAACAAAGTATTTTGAGATGACTGAGCATAAGTGTTATAGGTCTGTTAATGCTGCAATGGCAAGAAAATAGTTCACCAGGTGTGTTTGAACTGAAATCTGCTACAGCGAAGGGCTCAAGTCATGTTGGTGTTAAACTATTCTTCTTTAAAATGTTAGCTCTGATTTAAAGTCCACCAATTATTTACATTTCCTACAAATGCTTACTTTCATAGAATCTACTACTTGAACAACATAGTTGTTTGTATTTATAGGAGCTATCTAGAAATCTGAAAGGGAGTCACATGAGTTGTACCTCTAAAAAACCCCAATAAATCAAAAGACAGAGAAATTCATTACTCCACTGCTGTCTCATGCATGCCTTCAGTTGACGTCAGTATGCCATCACTGGAAGTCTCATCCAGCATAGACTGTAGGATCAAATGATTGGGTATTCATTATAAATTTTAGAACTATAAGTCAAATTGCAGACTTACTAATGATGCATGGAAAACCCCGGTACAAGTTACACTGTGAATAGCAAGCTCAATTGTTGAAGTACCAGTCAGTAAGTTTCTGAACATCTACTGAAGTAGGAACACATTTAATTGCATTTCTTTGTCTATGACCAGTTTTCTCAGGTGGTTTGTGTTGGTCATTTAATTTTAGGAATCCTTAATGATCAACTCTGAAAGTAAAGAAAGTTTGACAAATGCTGAAGTGACTTCAAGTGAGTATAATGGCAGTACATTGTATTCTTAAATATATTTTGGTATCTGTGTCAAACGAAATATAAAATGAATTATATAATTTTAATTAAATTTTTATAGAAGTACTGGTGTGCTGTTCTTGTAATGATTCTGACTGCATGATATTAGAAAGTACAGATTTGGAGATCGTGGGCTGGACTTCTGCCTCTCATTCCAGTGTGTGACCCGGTTCATGTGAAGGGACTATAGGCAGCACAAAGAGGACAGGAGCCCTGCTGGACCTGAGGCCCTGCTGGACCTGAGGCAGTCTCAAGCCCAGCCTGTTGAAAACCACAAGATCTTAGTTTTGTCATTGATAGAGCTAGTTGTTGACATGAGTTCTTCAATCTACTCAAAACTGAATTTTTAAAAGCTTTTGCCTAAATATCTAGTTCTTCTGAAAATAAACCTTCCTAAGAATTACCTTATCAGAGGCTAAATTCTTCGAGTATTTCTAGTGAGCCTCGGGCAAGGAAGGTATCGTCTGTTAGCTTATGGAAATGTAAATTGGGCTTCAGGCTGCTCTTTGATTATTTGTTTCTTTAACTGTGTTATGAATCAACGTAAGATACAGACTTGACCATATTTAGCTCATCACAGAAATGAAACTTGAATAAGGAAATCCTGATGGTTTGTACTAGATACTGGGTTTTTTTGCTACCCACCTTTTTTTGCCTCTCTCTCTAGATACAGGAATGACTCTTCCCACAGGTGTTTCAACCTATCTCCTAGAGTGTTTAGATTCAACTGTAGATTATGACACAGGTGCTAGTGACAGCCTGAACAATTGCCCATCTCCTGAAACATTCAGAAATTATGATTCAGGTAAGACTTCTGGGTTGGTTTTTTTGGAGGTTTATTTGAGGTAGAAGATGTGGGAGACTATCTACAGTAGAAAGACTGGTGACAAAAGATTGGTGTGACTCACCAGGTGAGATCTTTGCTATGAGCCAACTAGTGCTTAACATGGGATTTGTATGTCTGGTCCTCCAGTCCAGTGTGAATCAGGTCCTGGTGTGTTATGAATCATACTGTAAACTGAAAGTGTTAGCTGTTGACACAAGCTGTTTACTGGGGATGACCAACAAATCTGCTTTCAGTCAAATTCCTTCCAAACTTTTCTGTGGCTGTTTGAGCCAAGATAATGCTTTCACTTTGCTTTAAAATTCCTGTCTTGCAAATGTGATTGCTTTCACAAAGTTAATAACTCAATGAATTTCAACATAAGAAGCTTGCACTTACATCTTTTATGTCCAGAAAGAAGTACTTTTGACTTCGAGAACTTTGACAAGTACAAGAATTCTACTCTCCTGGACTCCAGCAAAGCAGTGACCATAGATAAGATACCACAGATCTCAGATCTTTCAGCAATATTAGGTAATTCTTTCCTACAATGCCTAAGAATATATACATAAACAAACTTCACTCTAGGGCAAGGAACCTGTATAAAATACATAATGATCATTTCATGTCTGCATAATGTGAAATAGCTGCCTGTTAGTGGTCTGTGTTTGCTTCTAATGTTTTGCTTTATAATTAAAAGTGCACTAAGTTTATAATTTAAATGTGCACTAAAACATTATCTGGTCTGCTTAGCTTTTTCTTTTAAACTTTAGCTTTTTTGTTTTTAGCACCTGTACCGGAGGATTTTCAAGACCAACACATCAGAAGGTAATCTGCAAAGCAGACTCTTGTGACACACCATGTTCAGTTTTTTCTCTTTTTGAATTATATTTAAAAGAGAGGCCAATATGAATAAGGCTTTGATCCTGAAAACACTTCGGTCAAGTTTCAGCTACCTCACTAACTTTGAAATTGGTGAACTAAAGTCAGGTAAGAGTTTGCCTTATAGACTTCTGCTTTGGTCTTGTGAAATCAGTGTAAAAAATGTCAATGTGGGATTCTGTGGAAAGGGAAGGTGACACTTACCTACAAAATCCCAAAATAATTTTCTTTTATCCAATTGCACTTATTCTGTCAGATTTCCTTCAGTCACGGGAAGCAAGGTGTGTGCCTACGTGCTCTGGCCAGGATTGCCTATGCAGTACAGAGTATGAGGGGGACCTCTTGTTAAGTCCCTGGTGTTCTGTGATTGCCCAGATCAGAATGAGGTTTTGGGCAGATCTTTTATGTTCTTCAGGAATCATCAGCTTATATGGGGCACTCCTTTGCTTCAGAATCTTGCAGACTTCAACTTGCATAAATATTGGGCCAGGTTGCTGCCCATTGTCAGTTGGAATGCATGTTATTATTATCCGTATTTGGAATACATGTCTGCAGGGAAGTGGAATGGTGTATGTGATGTGATCCTGTTGGTAGGATGCCAGGTTTTCTGTTGACAAGTCATCTGTGCTGTGATTTTATCACAATGCAGGGTCTTCACTGCATCTTCTGCACTTGGCCTTGTCACAGTGCCACCTTCAGGTCCTGACAGAAAAATCTGACTCACATGAGTGTGTTTCTAGGAACAGTATCCTTCCTTTTAACCCTTATGTTGCTGTTTCCAGGCTTACATGCAGACATTTCCATTCATAACTTATTTATACCAATCTTACTGTGTTACAGATCCTGCACATTTCAATCTGAATTTTCTTGTGAACCTGTTTTTTCCCCTGCATGCTCCTTAAATGTATTCTGTCCTAGTGTGCTTCAGGGCTGACTACTGGATGTCTTCTGTGGGTCTTGAATTGCAACTATCTTCAGAATAAGCCGTGTGACTTGATGATAAACTACCAAATAACTCTATAAAGTATGATGATGTAACTCAGTTATAATATTTTTAAAAATAAGTTTTATCCCTTTTCACTCAGTGTGTATTTTCCTATGATTTCCTTATACATTGGGTTGTTTGAACGTTAATAGTTTTACATTTTTTTTCTTCCTCTCGTAGCAAGAGACCATCAAATTGCAATTACAGTTCTTCATTAAGTGTTTCATCTACTGTGGCAGGTAAAATATGACCTGAAGCAGTTGTACTAGCTGTGAGACAAAAAAATATTCTACCCAAACTTAAATGATGGCAAAATGTTCAAACTAGGCTTCCACAGGGTCATTTGCCACCCTGACACAGGTTAAGCTCTGTTGTGCCTAGAAGGAAAAGTGTGAATTGAAAATCTTCCCTGCAGATAAGACTTGGTTCTAATTAATATGTTAGGAGAAGAACAAAAAACCCAAAACCATGCATTTTTCCATTTAATTTCCTGTAATGCTCAATGAAAATTAGCATTTCTTATTTAACTTATCCAGGAACAGAACTGCTTGTGTCATGCTCCTTATTTGAATCTAGTTCATATTGGCTTCACAAACACTATTAGGAGTCCCTCATGTAAGTACAGTTCTGAACTGTGACTGATGCAATTCTGGCTATGGCCCAGGTACCACATAATTTTCCTCTGCCTAATTTGGACTGTAATAGCAACAGAAGTTGCCACTGGCAAAGACTGCTGTGATTATGCAATTCCTCTGCTCCCACAGTATGTGTGTCTAGCCAGGTGGATGTAAGATTAATAAGCAACTTTGTTTCCTCAAGGAAAGGGAGACTAGTAAAGCAGCCCTGTTGGCGGGGAGAGGGAGATGAGTACTATATTGAAGGGAGGAAGTGTGTTTACATGGGTGGCTTTGGAATAATCCCTCTTTGAAAACCATCCTGTAAGACATGGGTTGGAGAGTAGCTGTGGTCTTTGTCTCAAAGTTAATTAACTTGTTGGAAATTTATCACAGGAAAAAAAATCTGTAAAATTACAACTGCAAGAGAGCGAACTCCAGACCTAAAAACTGGTATGCGCTGTTCTTCACCGTTAGGACCGGAAAAAGAGGTGAAAGATCCTTAATAAATCAGCCAAGTTGTAACATAGGTGGCTTGCTCCTTCTTTGTAATGGTGGAAAACTCCACCTAGAAATGTAGCAGTTCCCTTGAAAGGGGTGCCTGCAGTGGCAGAGGGTGAAGATGTAACTTGCCTCTGCATCTGGATAGCAGTAATATTCTGGGTGCTCCCTGAGCTCACTGCTTTTCAGACGGTATCAGTGATGTCGAATCAGTTGTTAAGAGCTTAAGCATGACTGGGACTCTTTGTTAGTGCTTACCACGCTAGAGAGATTCACTTTATAACACAAAATGTAATTGTTTCACCCTTTAGCCTGACAGTCAAACTGCTAAACCTAATAGGCTGAAGTGTAAGAAAAAAGAAAGAAAATTGCATACGTTAGAAGAAGGTGCGTCGACATTCAGTCAGCTTGATGCTCCGGTAAACACCTCGGCCAAATCAGTGGGGTTGGCTGCTGAAGTACTGCCATCCAAATGCACAGATGTGGTGGTAAGTATTCCCACTGTGCCTCGCTGATTAGCAGAGGCATAAAATTGAAGTGAGAGTTTTGAATCCTGACAAAAGTTCCAATGAAATATAAGAAGTGGTAGGAAGTGCTTTATCGCATAGTTGTGAAGGGGACCTGAAATGTGTGTGTGCTGTGCTGCAGTAAACTGCTGCTTTGTCTTAATAGTGGAGAGCATAAGACCAAAAAAAAGTGAATGAGAGGAATTCAGTAGTTAAACCCTAAGAACTAGTAGTAATTCTAAATGGAGTTGTTAGAAATAATATTGTGTACTAGGGGAATACTGTAGGACTAATAATAAACAGCAAAGAATTGGAAGCTGATACTGAATTTCTCTCAGGTTTTTTTTTTTTTAGAAAATAAGTTCCACCATGGTGGTCATGGAGGAAAATAAAGCCCTAAAAAGTCTTGGTTATGCTCTGACTGCACTGCTACATGTTGTCTATCTAGGTACTTTTAAAAAAAATGTTTTAAACCAAACAAATTGTTCTTTGCGGCACAGTCCAATTCTGGCTGTACTTACGCTACAATACAAATCGCACAACAAACTACATGTTAAATCAAATCAGTTGGGCAATTAAACTACAAGAAGAAACCTAGGTATCTGTTTTGTATTTTTGCAACATTTTTGCAACATTTTTTCCTGATAGGAAACCAGCATGTAGTAGCCTTACTTGAATTACCCCTTTGATACAAACTTGATACTTAAATGGTAGTTTGAGTTCTTTATCAGTAAAGGTTGTACAATGCTGCCACTTCTCTCTGGGGGACTAGAAGTGACGTCTCTGTCGCTCTCATCCCATAGCTTCCAACTGAATCAGCAAACTGTAATCTTTAGGAAAAGGGAGACTGTTACAATAGAAAAACTGCTTGATTTTGTGCCAGGTTATTTAGCAGGAAAATGTACTGGGCTTTCCTGGTGGTGTTGCAAGCATAGTTGAGTTTATGGATACTAGATGAACAGAGAACATCAGGGTCTTGCTGGAGGCTGAAGACAGAAATCACTGGAGTCCTGAATCATATTTTCGAATCAATAGAACACCTTTTGCCTGACCCAACAAGTGATGGCAAATTTAACTGTTGTCTGTTACTTATTTGGGCAGTTACCGCTGTATGTTTTGCATGGTGATGGAGCTGTAGCTTAGCTTGTCACCAGTGTGCAAAGCCTCACCTGGGGAAAACCTATTCCTGAATACCACAAGTCCATATGTAAATTCAGAAGAAATTGTTCTTTGCATCTCTGAGATCAGAAAAATATATTATTCCTCAAAGTCCAGAATAAAAGGATATTTTTAAGGTTCTAATTTCATTTCACTCTTTAAAGCCAGTTTTAGCGTGCTGGTATATAATGTACCGTATATTGAAGCCTTACGGTACTATAGTCAGCTGAACAGAATGTCTAAGCTTGGAAGCTTTCTATCACCCTTTCTGATAGCGTATTAAGTGTACCCAAGTAGTCTTAAATGTTTTTTAATGAAATCTGCATGCCATCTCTAACTTCCCTAGAAGAAAGCTAGAATAATATTTCTTCAATGGAAATAGTTGTGTGAATGAAATGTCATTAATCTTTTCAGCCTCAGCATGGCAAACAAGAAATCTGCTCCATTGTTAGAGCTTCACCACCCCAGAGACCTTCCAGGCTTCACCAAGTACCAGTTAACACAAGAGCTTTCTGCATTCCCAAAGGAGTGCCTGAAGGTAATAGAGTTGGTTCACTGTGCAGATAGTAACTGGCTATGTGAGTGTTTAAAGGGGGCTTTTTTTCCAAGTGTGAATATTTGGAAAAATCACAAGGCCAAAGGGTAAAACATGCGGAAAACTTCAAATTTCAGACTTAACAGTGTTCTTGTGCAACAGTACTTCACTAACAAACTGCACTGGTGTTTTCTCTTCCGAGGATCTTTAGCATTAGACTAGATTATTAAGGCCAGAAGGTGCCACTAGGTGACTCTGGGAATACTTGCACCTCTTCAAGTTACTCCTAAACACAACTTTAAGCTTTACTGCTGGTATGGAGACTCCCTAGAAAAGATACCAGCTTGTTTAGTAGATTATTATCCTGTGCCTTATTTTTAGGGTGACTATGTCTTTCAACCATTGGTGTGTTTTGTATCTTGCTCAGCTACACTGAGCTCTTTAGCATCCAGTATTTTTCCTCCCTGAAATTAGTTCATGTAATAGAGTATGTTTTTCTTTAAAGATTGTCAGTTTCTTTCTAAAAGTTTCTGTTCTTTTCTCCCAAGACCTTTAACATAGAGGAAGCTCCTTTCTTCACTTCCTAGATTTCTGTTAAACAGAACTGAGAACTGTGTACAAAACTGTGTCTCGTCACAACCAGAGGTGAAATCCCCCTCCCTTTCTGATCTCTCTTGAAGTTTCTCAGTGTGCCACTGGATGGCATATGTCTTCCGAAGTTTAAATTAGTTCTTCACAGACATTATCTGCAAGTTTTCTGCAAGTTGCATTTGTCATTTATGCTGTTTTAATTTAATATAGAGATACTCCGTAAGCATAACAGCTTTCAGAAATACTGAATAGACACAAATTTCCAATGGAATTGCAGTCTCCTAGGTCCAAATGCTCTCCTACATTATTAAGATTGAGTTACATACAGCATCTAGAG
>NW_010173594.1:3915-4479 GCF_000695765.1 Mesitornis unicolor | reverse complement strand
AGTGTTTTTAAGTGTGTGTAAGTGTTAATTAATGACAATTATCTGATGCTTCTGTACAGATCAAAGAACCAGGATGATGAGGCTGTTAAGTCATGTGCTCAAGAGAACTGTGGTAATACAGAACGTAGGTTGTACTTGGTAGGCAAGCGGATCTCAGAAATCAGCAAGTGGTGGTGTCAGAACAAACATTTGGTTTGGTACTGCTTTTCTGGAGGAGCTTAGGAATCTGGAGGTAGACACTGCCTAAAGGTGCTGCTGGGGCGGTTGATGCTGGAAGTTTTCACGTCTGCTCAAGGCGTCTTTCAGATGATGCCCTTTCTTGTTAGGAGTGTACATAGACACAAAACTAGTGTTCTCTTCTCGCTGGCAATTGACCTGCAGGATTCAGATTCCTCCAAACAAGCGATGCATAGATATCTATGGAGCATCTAAACAGCTTGTCAGATCAGTGAGCTTTCTCTTACACTTGGGAATGTGCTGCTTTACTGATAGTATTTACCTTACCACTTTTTTTCCCAGACAATATTACAAGTACCAAAAACTGGATCTACTGTAAACACAGAT
>NW_010173594.1:0-3884 GCF_000695765.1 Mesitornis unicolor | reverse complement strand
CAGCAGGAGTCAACAGAAGAAGTAACTGTCTTGCTACTGTGGTAAGGAGGTGAAACAGAACTACTAATCAGTAATTAATAGCCGTATTTTTTTGGCGTGTACATAATTTGAAATTTAGTATAAAGTTTTGCAGTGAGCCTGTAAATACTCAATATTAAATTATTTTGTACAAGCAACTAAATCTTATTCTGGACATTGTTCTGTAAGGAGTTCATATTGTTCACTTCATAGAGATTTTTTAAAGGTGTGACTCAAGAACAGCAGACCTAATTGTGTTAATGGAATTATCTTTTACTTTTGGTGTGCTGAGAGTCTAGATTTCTCTAGCAGCATTAGCATCTACAGATGTGACCTCTACTTGAGTTAAGAAGTGTTAACACTGTTTATAAAGGTAACTGCATGTCCTGAGAATGGGTGTGTAAAGCGTTAATGTACTCTGACAAATCAATAGTACTCTACTATTAAAGTCCCTGAATGCTTGGATCTGCAGAATTTTGGAGGTACTCTGTGTGTTCTGCTGTCAATTGATTTCTAAACATGAATATAAGTGGCCTTCACCCTACCATCACTGCAGTACAGCCAGCTTTTCATTATCACGCTATCCCCATTTTAGGCACATCCACTGCCCAGCCACTGTCATCTCGGAATCCTTCCCATTTCACCTCAGTTATTTTATCATACCACCTATCTCAGGCAGTGTTTTTTCCTGGTGGGTTCAGACTTGTGCAGAGGAAGTATGTGCCTTACATGACTGCAAGGGTGGAAAAAACCTTTTCTAGCTGAACTTTTTCAAGTGTGGGATATTGGCATTCTGGATTACTGGTTATTGTTCATGCTACCTGGCACATAGTTTAGCTTCCCAATGCTTCCAGTTCAGCTCGTGGATTGTTAATCCACAAAAATCATTCTTCAGCAGCATGCTGAATGCCTCAGAATACACTGACAAGAGCACAGTTTTTCCTCCACTTGCTTTTGCTGCAGACTAAAGCAATTTGGATGCCCACAGTGTTCTCACTACAACACCCCTTACTCAGACTCTTTTGTAGACATAGAGGAAGTTTTATTTTCAATGTTTCATGATGATACAATGGCTTTCCAAACCTCTTGAAATCTGAATTTTTCTCACTATTATCACCCAGAATATTCATGCCCTGGAAAATAGTTCCATCTTTCCAAAAAGAGCATGTCAAGAAGACACACAAAATCCACGACTTTCATTAGTTTGACAACATTTGAAAATACCTGTGAAAGTTCAGTCCCTGAGCCTTTTCCCATTGCTCTGAGGTAGAAGGAAGTGCAAGCAAATGCTGCTAGATGAGACTATGAACATGAATTGTATAAACATACTATAGAGCTCAAGGTTAAAAATGATGCCATCAAGTTATTTTTCCTTAAAGCATTAGTAGAATGAGCTCTGCCAATAACTCCTTGGAGTCCTCTCAAGTATGCTTCTAATTATCAATATCTTTGTTCTTGCAAATACTGAGCCACTGGCAATTATGCAAGAATCTAGAGCCCCTAGGAGATAAGAAGTGAGCTTCCTGATGTATTTTTAAGCAAAACTGAAAGTTATGTGTATATATAAGTTGTGATTATGATGATAGTTCAATTAAAGGGTGGTCCAGAATAAGAGAGGTGTTTATCATAAGGGTATTTTAGGAGTCCTAGGAAAAGGCACTTACTCTGTCCTATACAATTTTGTAGCTTCTATGCAAGAAATGGACTAATACTGACAAACTAATTGGAGAATGCAAGAGAAGAAAATATGGCAAGTAAATGTGGAATTGGCTGCAGCAGCCCAAATACTGGCAAGTTTTGTTTTTCTTGATCTGATATAGGAGGACAGAAGTACCACGAACCACAATCTCTTTTGTCCTTCCCTTCAGTTACAAAAGCACTGCTTCTTATTTTCATCCTTTGTCTGACTCTTGGAGAAAGTATAATTAATTACCAGGCTAGCTTTCTGCCCCAGGGAAGGAAATCATATTCATTTTGAGGCCCCAACAATATCTACTCTTGTTCTGCTTTTCTCAGAGGGAAGGCATTTTCCTATGTTTCAGTTTTAAACTGAAGAATGACTACATAAAACTTCATTCCGCGTGGAAACTGGCTTTTCCAGTGGGGTAAAGGTTACGGGTCATAGCCAGTTACTGGGTAGTACAGAAGAGCTTATTTGTGTAGTGATCCAGGAGAGAAATCTGTTCAGCATCCATCGGGCTGCTCTGTCACATCCCAGACATGACAAAGTCTTAATGGCTTGGGTGGAATCGCTTACAGTGAGTCAGCCCATGCAAGAACTCTGATAACACTTTATCACTAGGAACTGTGCATTGCAGATGCATGTTTAGTAAGTGTATGATACATAAACCTATAAGAGGTTTTTCATTAATGCTTTTCAGGTTTTTTTTTGTTATCTGGAGTGTTCTTCTAGGAAACTTTGTCATAAAGTGCTGGGAGATGATGGAAAATGTTTGCTTCTTGTGCAGGAGCACTATAGGGGTACGCGTGCGAGCTGTTGGAGGGTGAAGACCTTACATGGAAATGATTCTGTTTTGGTTCATAATCCCTAAACACAGAAAGGGTAGGTTTGGGGCCCAAGGCATTGTGTACTGAAGGGATTCAGAGGTTGAAATGTATGTTCTTTACTTAGGTACAAAGATTTGCCTACAGAGAGGTTTTTACAGGAAAATATACAATTAAACTTGTATTTTTCCATTTTTTATCTTACTGTCCATTCTCTGTTTCCTTGATTAAGGTATATCAATCAGGCTTATCAGAATCACTTGCAATTAATTTAGGAGTTTTGGAATGGGTTAACACTTACTTTTAAAAGGTCTCTATCAGCTGGAATTGTAATGCACTTGAGATTAGCTAAATCTGCAGCACTGTAAATTGTGAAACTACTGAAAGCTGAGTTGTATATCCCGGCCAGAACTGTATTATTTCTTAGTGTTCCCTGAGGACTCTTTGTATCTGAGAGTGTATTTACGTGCCCATCTTGAAGCTAGGAGGCTTTCACATGGTGAAAAGGATGTAAAGATCAGTAATCTGTAAATCTATGGCAGGCAGGTGTATCTTCCATACAGAACAAGGGGGAAAAGATGCATCTAAACATTAACTCCATTTTGTATTAGAATTGTCTTCAACTTCTAGTAGATGAAAAACAAAGTTCCTACAGATGGTGGATTATAAGGAATCATTACATAGATACGTTACACATGCACAAAATTATACCTTTCTAAAATAATCTGCTTAATTTAATCTTACATCATACACTGTTTTAGTTTAATTCCAGTTTCTAGGGAAAGCAGATGAGTCAGTTTTGTCAGTTCTTAATTAAACTTTTAGTAGTGTTGGTATCTGAACAGTGAGACATGGAAAAACCAGTGTCTATTTCAATTAAACATCTGCTAATAAAGAGTTTTGCTAAAATTTGCAGATTCTTTTGATTTTATCAAAGGTATTACACTTTTTTCTTTCTGCTTATGTATTTGTTCTGGATTCACCTGCAGGGTGTTATGTGTAGATGGATGTTTTATTTGTAAAGATGGCTTTCTCTGTGTGCACATACACGTGGTCCACCTTCCGTATAGCTTTTGAATTGTGCAATTTCTGTTACTGCCCTGGGACCATCACCTCATGTACCTGGGCAGGTCCATAGGAGGACGGAAGGGGGCAGGAGCTGGATTTTCTGGGTTCAGGGGTGAAACAAGTCCCCTGTCTCTGCTGCACACCTGCACGGGAAGACTCAGCAATGAGAAGGATTTGGTACCTGCATCGTGACCGCTTTTTTGCCTTTAACTTCCCCCTGAGAAAGCAAAACAAAGCCGCAGAGCGTTGCCCCCGCCCCTCACTGCCCAGCCCCTTGGGGAAATACCTCGGCC
>NW_010173593.1:0-14965 GCF_000695765.1 Mesitornis unicolor | reverse complement strand
CCTTCCAACTCCTAAGATTCTGTGATTCAAACCACTGGAGACATGGATTTTTTTACAACTCTGCCTCTCTGCTGGGTTTTATTCTTCTGATTTTTCCTTAGTCTAAGTTGGTGTAACTTGACAGTGCTGAAATTCACAGCTTGTAAAGCTACTGAAGTGGTGCTTGTTTCTGTCAGCTGAGAACCTGTGCTTGCATTTTGCATGTGAATTTTTTTTTTTCAGTTAGCATGTCTGACAGAAGATACATTTATGTATTAACACATTGGTCCTTTTGCTCCAAACTTAATTTTGGTTGTTCTTTTAGCTTTCTTGAAAATTACGTTGCCATAGGTCTTTGGGGAGAAATTTGACTAAAAAAAATGTAGGTTTTGTAAAGTAATAAATATTTACAGATTGTAAGTCTCAAAACACCCTCCTATTTCCAAGGTTGTCTTAATTCTAGTTGGAATCTGGATCTTATAAACAACAAACTATTGCTCACCAGCATGTACAAAATAATTCCCACATGTTTCATCTTTTAAAACCAGAAGATGGTTGTAAAATAGATAAAATGAGTGGATTTATCTTCCATTGAACCTATCATGGTGAAATGCAAACAGCAGCCTAAGAAAAACATGCCACATAAGAGACATTGATTATTAAGCAAAAATAATGTGTTTTCACATCATGAAATTAAACATTATTTGAAAAGCAAATAGTGATTTATGTGTATTCTAATCAATAATTGTCAAAGGCTGGCCTCGCTGTCTTTTCCTATCCACCCTAGCTGCAGGGTTTTATTGAAAGTAGAGCCAAAAGAAATATAAGTGGATGACCAGATCAGCTCAGACTTAAACTATGAGGTCAGATTTGTTACGTGAGCAGGCATTCAGAATCCCTCTAAGGCAGCTTGTCAGTATGAGATACAATATTGCCTATATGTTGCTAATGTGTTGAGCAAAAACAGAGCACCTTCTACACAGAGTTAGTAGGTTAACTGACTCAGTTTTTGACTCAGCTGACATACAGTTTCTTGCACAGGTCCTAGCACTACTCTGAGCTCTGGCATGTCTTCTGGGCATCCAACATCTTTTCAGGGTCCACAACTACCACCACCAATGCAGCAGCAAATATCTTTACCACCTGGATCACAAGTTCCTCCATCAGCAAGTAATGTTAATGGCCTTTGTGCTCAGTCATCATTGCCTCCTATGGCCAGACAAGATGGGATCCCTGGATCTGTCCCCCCAAATCCTAACTTACAACAGCTTTCAGGACAGCCTCCAGGACCTGGATATCATCCTCAGCAAGGTAAGGAGAGATGTTGATGTAATTGAGAACAAAAAATGCACTGAGAATCACTGGTGGAATTGTGATCATTCATGGTTGATGATCTGCTGACTTGGTAAAATGAAAATTTAATCCTCTTTTTGTGGAGTGGAAGGATCTACATTGTCAGTCGTTCAAGGCAGGCTATGCTTTTGCTCAGAAGTTCAGCACTGTTGAGAATGTAACAAGAAAAAGGAAATTAATTTGTATCTGGAACAGAATTATTTGGTTAGTAAATGGGTAAAGGCACAATGTACTATAGAAATACAGAGTTTCTCTTATACTCTGTAAAGGTATAGGTTGCTCTCTGTCTTGTAGTACTGCCTGTCATTAAGCAGCTTTCAAAAATACTATAGCGACAAAGAATTGTAGCAGAATACAAAGAACGTACTTTGTTTCACCTGACATAGGGGAGTAAAACAGTTATTTTGGCAACCAAAAAGCCAGCTACCTAGACCAGTTTGCACTGACTTGTGTTAGGGGAGAGATTCTCACTAATGAAATGGCCTGTTCTGAGTAGCTGTAGTAATCTCTACTAATCATCCTACATGGTATATACTTGAAAACCTTTGGAGCCTAAGTTGTCATACCTTGTTTATGTTTACCTTTAAAACACAGTCTGTGTGACCCAAAATAATCCATTTCTTTTACTTGCTGAAAACAGAAGGGAAGGAAAAGTTTCATTTACCTGAGTAAATACTTTAAGTGACTTGTCATTTGTAATTCTGCAGGTCACTATGGTCCTCAGATGGCAGCATCTCAGCTGTCTTATCCTGGTGCTTTTCCTGGGGGTCCAGCACAGCTCTCAGGTCCACAGCAGAAGAAACTTGATCCTGACTCTATTCCAAGCCCAGTAAGTAATGTGACATTAATATTTTATGAGAGTAAATTTCTGCTGCATTTAAGATAAAGGAATGAAAATGCTAATATTGGATTTATTTTAGTTGGTGTATGTTTTGTAACAAAATTGCACTTACATGACTTAGTTCACAAGATATGTTCCAGTTTTTGCAGTTTCTTAATTACATGCAATTTTGTACTCTGTGCTGTCAGTTTTGGATAAATGAGTGGTGCCTAACATTAGTTTTAGTGCTGAGGAGGCTTTATGACTTTAGCTAACATGGGTCATACCCATGACTCCAAATAGAATCACAGAACAGTAGGGGTTGGAAGGGACCTCTGGAGATCATCTAGTCCAACCCCTTTGCTAAAGCAGGTTCTCTTAGAGCAGATTGCATCTGCTTTAATACTTCAAGGGGAATTTTCAACAGGGTTAATATGACAGTAAGCAGTACTGAAGGTTTACTTGCATTTCATTGCAGCTACTCACCTTTCCTTTTCACTCCAAAAAGTTTGAAGGCCTAGACTTAGTAACATGTAGACACCTAAAGTAGGATTTGTACAGAATACAGGTGTGTGAACTTTAAAACAACAATCCTGGAAATGCTGAGAAGTCTCGTGCTCAAAAGCCACCCCACTGATTGCAGGAGTTTCCCAGGCAACTAAAATGATTTGCCTGAGTATCCTTCTAGTTGCTGCAGCCTTGTAAGGATTTCAGTAGCTTGGAATATACTTCATGCTTAAGCTTCATACAGGTTCAAGAGGCTCAGGTGTTGAAGGACTCCTGAATGTGCACTGGTGGAACAGTGTCTGTTCTTCTTGCAATGGTGTTACAGGCAGAGAAAACAAGGGTATGGTTGTGTCCATCTTTCTTAAATAGTCTAATTGTTACTCAAAGGAATAGCTAGTCAGGTGCAGGCTGCATTTAAATTCTTCTCTTTTTTTTTTTTTTAAATTGAAAACAGCGGATTGAAATGAAGAAAATGTGCTGAACTCGCAGGGAAAACACATTCTGATGCACACACTTATACTGGTTCTGGCAATTGGCAGGACAGATCAAAAGGTCCTTGGAGAGTTGGGATTCTCAAAGCAGGCTGTGTCCTGCAGCTTTGACCTAGAACTTTCTACTTACAAAAATGACTTCACCACCACACTGTAAGTTAGCCTGGGTGAAGGAATCTCCCACTTCTCTGCTGAAGCAGTATTGTTGTACAGCAAAGAATTTGTGTTCCACTGAGATGAGGGAAAAGCATTTGTGTAAAAGCCTGACACTGTCTAGTAGGGGGCAGCCCCCCTTAGATTACAATATTCTTTTGTCATTCTTTAAGAGATTTATTTTTTTTAATCCAGTGATGGTTTGGATGTAAAACCCCCAAAATTTTGCAAAAATGCTTGCTGATAATCATTTAGAGGTTAACATAACAACTGCAATTGCCTTTTTAAAAAGGCAATTTTCAAGTTAAATGTAACTGAAAACCATTGTGGAAAAAAAAAATTGAGCGAGTGTCTGTCATTAACAAATGCCTTTGATAGGTCAGTCATTCCTGGTGTTTCAGTATGGTGCTTTTTACATAAAGAAGGATTATATGGTCTTGTCTAATTAAAACTAAAAGGGGAGAGCGGAGAAGGAGGTCTGGCATGAAAGCGTGGACTGATGTCTTGTTTTAATTACGCATGTAGAATAAACAGCCTTGACTATGACGGCAATGTTAAAATAGGTTAAAAGGTTTGTTTGAGCAGCACAGAGAGGATCAAAATGACATGTTTAAAAGAAACATGATCTGGGTCAACGTCTGTAAAGGGCAAAAAGCTAATTCAGAATGAGGAATAAGTATGACCATGTTTCTCCTGTTATATTTACATTATATAATTACAGTAGTGTTGCCAGATAAATTTACTTCTTATCTGTAGCCATTGTTGATTTATATTTTCTTCATATGTTAGACATTGATACATCTATGAAAACTAGCATCTGGGCTTTGTTAACAACTGTTTCCAAGAACAATGATATATTTAGGTCAGTTAACTGCAGAATACCATGGTACATTGATCTTTTGCAGAGCTAAGTCTGAAAGTGGTTTGCTTTCTTCAGCCAGTGGACATTTTTAGAGCAAAACCTTTTTCCTTCTATTGCAAGAGTTAACAATAAGTATACAAGTCAAGGAGACAGGGAAAAGTAATCAAGCAAAAGATATAACAAGATCTCTGAGGAATGTATATATATTTAAATTATATATTTAAATTGCAGTACAGAAACTTTGTAGAAAAAATAGTTACAGGCCCCAGATTATTTCCAGCATGTTAGGAAATACCTCTTGGACAATGATCAGAAGACTCTATGCAACTAATTTTGGTTTTCTTCTGTTTGCTTTCTGACAGAGGCTTCTGAACTTGCCTAGTTATTATTAGAAATTCATGTGCAGTGTAAAGATACAATTCCATGAGATATCAGCAGCAAGTGTCAAAGCCAGTTTCCGAAATTCCCTGTCTCGTTCCTCTTGCCTTTCACAGCTGTCTGGCTATGCTCTGAACCAGACTGCTGCAAAGATAGCTTTTTTGAGGGAAGAGGAGGAATAATGATACCATCGTAGTGATCCATCTTATGGCATGGAACAAAATACATCTTTATATAACTTCAGTTATATCCTGAGAAGTATCAGGCATAAACAGGGGTGAGGGACTGTGCAGAAGTGACAGGGGAGGAAGTGCATGGGAAAGAAATTTGTTCAGTAGTAAAGCCAGCTTCATGAGCATTTTGTGACATTACCTTATAAATTGCTATAAACTAGACTCCAAGCAAAGTAAATCTGTACATGTTCAGAGCTACCTCACTTTAATAAAAGTTTTCTGTGATTGCTCTCCTGTACTTCCTTTCTAGGAGGAAGCTCACAACATGGTAGTCTGACCTAGAGATTGAAAACCCTGAGCTACAGTGTTGAAATACTACTTAGTGGCCAACAAGGCTTTTCTCAGGAGTTTAAATTGCTGCTTTCTAAATGGCAGTGCTGAAATATAGCTCAGCTAGGAAGGTGGTATACTATGTAGATTGCTTATTTCTTAACTACCTTGTGTGTGGAGCCTAGTCAGGAGGAATGAGGGCTAACGCCTCCCACCATTGCAATCTGATCAATTACCTGTGCATTCATTTATGAAGAACAGCAGCTGGCATAACTATGGTCATGCAAAAAATAACCTGGTATATATGGTATCTGAGTAAGGTGATGCAACCTTGCACTTCAGTTTGATCAGGGAGAATGGAAGGCCAGATTCAGTAACAAGGACTTCACTCATTCCTCAATTTGCTGGTTAGCCGCTCTTGAAAAGGTCTGTTCTCCTAGCAGTTGATATACTTACTGTAAACAACTCACTTGCTCACTGTATATATCAATAGGTAATACTTCCCAGAAGCCAGTGTTGTGATAGGTTTATGCCACCTCTGCATAAGACAATGTCAACAGTGGTGTAGATGTTAGCATAGCTGTTTATGAATGGAGCTGAATGAATGTCTTACCTTTCTCATACTGTTCTTGCTTCTTATTCATCAGATTCAAGTAATTGAAAATGATAAGGCTTCTAGGGGAGGGCAGATCTATGCTACAAATACAAGAGGACAGGTTCCTCCTCTTGTCACCACAGACTGCATAATCCAAGACCAAGGTAACTGTCCTTGTTACTGCTTTGGTAGCCTTTTCTAGGTAAATTAAAGGGTAGGAGGGAGAAGCGGGAGTTGAATTCTTACACCTTGGGTTAATTCCAGTAGATGCCTTGAGACCACCATGCCTCCACCTCCTCTACCCTTCCTGACCTTTAAAATAATATGAGTAGTTGAGGCAACCTTTCTTTTTGAATTAAAACTTCTCAAGGTTTTAAATTTCAAGTTGAAAATCCCCTTCGGAGTCTTCTGAAATTTTGAAAGATGGACACTAGAAGCAGCAATGAGACTAGCACCGTTATGTTTTAAGATAAGAATTTTGGAAGATTCTGTTCAAGCTATAGGGGCAGAATACAAGCTTCTAGTTGACGTTTTACTTTGGCCGGTGTATCTACCTTTGCCTCTGCCTAGAGCCTTGGAAGTACCATATTCCATGTGCTACTTTTTACAGCATTCTTGATATTTTAATACAGATTAAACTGATGGTGTCACTTAGTCCAGCATTAATTTATCAGTGCTTGGATGAACTGTGTAAAATGTACAAACACATCGAGATTTTTTGGCATTATCTGAGAATGGGGTAATGCAGTTCTGATGAACAAAGAAATTCCTTTCATGAAACTGAGCAGAGCTGTGGTTAAAAAAGGAGCATAAGGAAGCCAATTTCTGAACTCCTGTTGCCTTTCAGTGCTCTTGTCTACAGTGCACAACACAGTTTCTCATTGAGGGGATGGAGCTAAGTGTGCTACAAGGAGTGGTGTAGTGATTTTAGCACACTGTATTTTTCAAGGTAAATGAGCATCGTGATGCTAACACAGGTATACCATTTTCTGAATCAGCTAGCTTGTTGAAATGGTCTTGACAGTAGGTGTCAGTTTGCAGCATTTCATTATATACAGTGTTGACATTCCCCCTGGGGATTTCATCCATATTTTTTCCTTTTAAGATCTTAGATGTGATACATTTCAAACTAATCTCAATTGAGATTTGTATTGCAAATAATTGTGGGTTTTTTTTCTTCAAGTTTAAATCTCTGCTTTAAACTCAAACAGCGTGAAGAGATTTACCCACAGGGACAGGCAATGTACTGACACATAAAGAGGACAGATCGGCAGAAGTTTGCATGGGAGGCAAAAAAGCATGTGTTTAACTTAGCATGTGCACTTGTTGCTTTGTGGTTGTGTTTTGATTTTTCTGGTTTGTGTTTGGGACAGGCGGGTTCCTTTTAACAGTCTTTCATTCTGCATGCTGTGTTGGGTGTTCTAGGCCATGCCAGCCCTCGTTATGTCCGATGTACTACCTACTGCTTTCCATCATCTTCAGATATGGCCAAACAGGCTCGCATTCCACTGGCAGCTGTCATCCAGCCTTTTGCTGTTGTTCCACCAAATGAGGTAAGGACTAACTGAATATCAGTCCTATGTGGTTTTGTCTCCTAAATATTACTGGCTTGTTCTTCTCTGGGTTGGGAGTGAGGGTGTTTTGCCTCTGACTGTGAAGCAGTGAGACAGTAGAAAGGTGGTAGAAGACTGAGATGCACTTGGGTCATAGAATCATAGAATGGTTAGGTTGGAAGAGACCTTTAAGATCTTCAGGTCCAACCATTAACCTAGCATTGCCAAGTCCACCACTAAACCATTTCCTAAGTGCCACGTCTAGATGTGATGCAACTTCAAAGGACAAAAATCTTTGGAAAAGGTGCAAGAGTGACGACTGTGTAATCTGAACCACGAGGTTCTTGGTGTTCCCCCAACTGCCAGCTTTGTCAGTTGCTTGCTCTCCTGGAACTTCATAGGTATAAGTAAAGACATTAAAAGAGAACTACCACAAACTGTATCAAGTAATTTTAAGACCTGGACAGCTACATTCAAAGAATGGTGTTTCTCCATTTAGTTCTTTACAAAATAATTTAATTTCACAACTGACTGAGAAGATAATGGTATTTTCTACTCAGCTGAGCTGAGTCATAGGAAGAAGACAAATGTAACCACTCATTTTTGGCACTCATTCGGAGGCATTAACCTAATCAATTTCTTTTCTCATATTACCATCTCTAATAGCACTTCATATAGCAAACATATCCTTAGTTCATCTGCAAAGTATTTTTGCAGATTGACAGTATCCTGTGGTCTTAGGATAGTTACCCAGATGTCCTGGCATCCCCAAAGAATTGTATCAGTAGCAGGCATAAAACCAGTTTTCAAGTGCAGCATTTATCTGCATCATCTGTAGGATCATCTTTCCTGTTCTTCAACTCCTACCTCCTCCATTACACATATTCTAAATTCTGCAGCAGAGGTCTGCAGAATGAATTTCCTTTTCATGCACTAACTTACTTTCAGAGTGTTTCCTGGAAAAAAACCCAGGGATTTAATGGAAGTAGTAGTATGTGATTGTGTCTTCAAAAATCCCTGATAAAAGACATGCACAGAAAAGCCTAAATAAAATTAAAAAGACTTGAAGCACTTGGTTTTCCAGTATTTGATTTTTCTTTAACTTTGTTTTATTACTTCTAAATTTTTAGGGTTTTTTTAAAAAATATATTGGAAAAAAACAGATGTTCTTTATCAAGATGGATAACTTCCAATGCAACAGACCTCTGAATTAGGAGTATTACTTTAGCAGGGTAGTATGTAGTTATCTTCTCTGTCGTCCACAGGGAAATAGGATGTATTACTTACAGGTCTGCAAATACTGAGTCTCACCATTTGTCTGCAAGACAACAATTTTGGGTTTCATTCCAGTTCTTCACGGGAATGTGCAGACTTGGCTTGTTGCCCCTCCTGCATTTTCTCTTAGATGAAGCTCCTGCTGTTGCTTCTCCACCTCTCCAATTTACCAGCCAGCCTTTACTGTTTACTGCCTTTTGTACCCCAGTTTGTGTGCCCAAGTGGCACTTACCGATTCTGCTTTAATGTTGGCTCTTTCTTTGTGCATCTTTCACTTTCAGTCTGCCTCTAGTCATTTATGGCCCCCGTGCATGACTTTCCCTCACTCCCGCATAGTGTTTGGATAGAGTCATCAGTGACTTGCTAAAATCCAAATCTCTTCTACATACATAAATTAGCAGTATGTACAAACACTTGTACTTGGCCAAGTTCAGGAGGGTTTTCCCAGGGTTGGCAAAAAGTTGTACTTGGTCACCCACCCGTTCTGACGTGCTAGTGCTCTCAAGCTGTTGGAAAGGTCAGTGGAATTCAGTAATCTGTAAAGAGCAGTATGCTTTTTCTCTAGCCTCTTTCTTGGAAGAGGCAAAAAAAACCTCTGAAAAATGTCTCTCAAAATTGGCAAAAGTCCAGCATGGAAAATTTTAGTCTGAGCAATTATAGCTTGGTAAAGTTCTAAGAACTGAAAAGATGATGTTACAGTAGGAAGTGCTGGGCAGGCTTAGCTGAGGGAGTTTTTCCAAGGCTTGCCTGTGCCCTTTGTCTTCACTGCTGCTGCCAAAATAAGATCTTGCTCTTAACATCTTCTAATAAAAATGGTCTTCCATATGTGATTTATAACCACTTTAATTCTGAAAAGCCACTCAATTTGAAAGAACTGGACCTTTAATAGAGACAAAATACATTGAGGAGCTTCATTGTTTTTCAGAATTTCCTAGTGCGGTGCCTTCTGCCTGGAACTAGTGACTACAAGGCACAGAAAATTGCTCTTTTCAGAATATCTAGCCTATCATATGGATGCCCTTTAAGTGCCATTTTAACAATGCCTACATGTGATTCTCATCACATTACAGAGCTCTGTACAAAGTAGGAATCCGTCTAATCTCTTGATAAACAGCGTGTTGTACATAGTAACTGTTTAAAATAATGGTGGGCTTTTCTAGCCTTTTAATGAATAGTTTCCCTTCATTCATCTTTGTTACAGCTTCAGCCGCAGAAATGCCTCTCTTTCTGCAGTTTCTAGTATTTTCAGTGTTAGCACCCAGAGAATTTCAGTGTCTTTTCTGTTTCTTCTCAATGGAGGACGAAGAAAAGCAATGGCTACAAGAGTTTAGTGGACCATGGATGTGAAATGGCCACAAATGGTTTGTGCAGCTGGTAATAAGGTTAGGAACAGCTGAGAAACTGACCTGTCTCACTTGAACTGTGAGAAACTTAGCAAATCTCTGCAGTATACTTAATCCATTATGATGCATGTTGCATAGACCATACCTTTCTCCGTTGGTAAAGCCACATTTAAACAGCTATGGGCTGTCAGGATCATTCAAGTAACTAATAGACTTATGAGTGTTCCATAAATAGAATTCTTAATTGATGCTTTGCTTTGATCATCACTTATAGTTGAGGATTAATTTAAAATAGTATATAAAATATAATTGCATTTTCAGTGGTCTGTTGCCATAAAATTAATGTCCGTCTGTTGTTTTCTGTGCCATTACTGTACAAAACCAGTAGTTCTGGTGACTTAATAGTAGTTTTCTCAGAAATACTATTCCAGTTTGGAAGTTCAACCTAGAAAAATAGAATTCAGGCTTTCAGCATATCTGAAGGGCAGATTTAAGTTCATTAGTCACTGTGGATTCTTTGGGGAAGATGGAGTGTCTACACACAGGGACTGGTGTCCTGTCTCCAAAAGCAAAGTGGGAGTATTTTTTTTTTTAATTATTTTTTAACTAACTTCTGGGGAAAAAAATGGCAGGAGCTGAGAAATACACAGACTTGAACAGGGGCATCTTTTGAAGACATGTACAACAGATATCTCCATTTCCAGGAAAGAATGGGATACAGGTTATCCCTGTGACAGAACATAAGAACAAAAAGTAAAATCATCATGGTGCTAGATAAGGATGATAAATGAAAAGATATGTGTCTCTTTGAATAAGTGTAATGTGTTTTGGAGAGGCAACAGAGCCCAAAACAATCTGGGTTTGCCCCAGCAGTGAGACAGAACAAATTCAAAATTATAGAAATGTGGTGGAATGAAAATATGAAGATGCTGTTGCCTTATGCCCTGCTAAAAACTCCCCAGGCAATTGAGACCTGATGGAATAGTACTGTATCTGGGAAGTTCCATAGCATCTGGAACTATGGTGGAGATTCTGAGTTGAGAAGACACAAGGCAGGTGAATACAAAGCAAGGCATAAAAATATGCCTATACCAGTAGGCTGCAATATCTGTCCTCACATTAAGAGAAGAAAGCTCAACTTGACAACAACTTATAGTTGGAAGAGTAAGAAAGATCTAACGCAGCTAAGATGCAGCATTTCAGGTGCTCACATTTAACCTTGTAAAACTGCACAGTGAAAACATTCTAGAGAAGCCATAATCGAAATTTAAATAGTAAAACTGGTCACACTGAACAAAAGCTCACAAAGGAGGCTTTACTTCAAGTAATGTTAAATCACAAGTGAGAGCTAAGTTAAGACCTAAGTAGAGACCATTCAATAGAGATCGTTGTAGGGTTGTGTTTGATATCCCAAGAACGGCTAAGTTAACAACACTTGGCATATAAGCACTGACCTTCAGAACAGCAGAGCAAATGAAATGTGTTTATTCATAAAAGCACTCAAGTTGAAAGTTAGAGAGTTAAAATTCATGGAGGACACATAGTCTCTTGAAAATTGCCACAAAGAAAATTTCTGTAGCCAATCTAGTAAATTTCAAAGGAGTGAACATTACATCTATGTTGTATATAATTTGAAATAAAGGCTGTTAAAACATTCATGCCTTCCCCTAAGCCCCGCCCCTGCCCAGTGTCTTAACAGCTGTAGACATTTCTGAATTTTATCTTTACCAAGCACTTATTTATTATTTCTCAAAATTAACAGTTCATTTTCACTCTCCTGCTTTGGGTGATCTATGGAAACTATTTGTTTGTTATAGATTGAGAATACAGTATCATTGTTTGACAGAATTTATTTTTAGTCCACCAGTGCTTTAGCAACAGTCTATAAAAATAAACTAGCTCTCACAGTTATCATCGTAGACCAAGCCCTACATGAATTTGTTTTGGAGATGTATGAATGTTTCCAGAGCCTGAATAAACCATGTGATCTTGATTAAACATTTAATACTACTTGCTAACAAAAGGCAGTTAAAAGAGTATTTCATATTTTAAAAGCAAATATACACAACTCCAAATAATTATCTATAGTTTTAAATATTTAAGTATTTATATTACTTTATTCTTTGCTCCTTAGTAGGTTTGTGTCATCATGCTCTTTTCTATTTATTTGACTTTTTTTGTAGAAATATTCATTGGTAGGATTTCAATATTTCACATTTTGTTTTCTCCTCGGTTAATTAACTAGCTAAAAGATAAAATTGGAATGGAATTACTTCTCAGAAATGCTGATGTTTGTGAGCTAAAAGACATTTAACCTTTTCAGAATAGCAAGCTTCGATGATTACCAGTGCAGCTGAGCTGTTTGGAAACCCATGGTTTTTACGGGGATAGTTGTACAGTGTCATAGGTGGGGCTGTAAGGGTTAGCAAAAGCTGAAAAGTGAGGTTAATTACTAGATCATGATACAGTGCTATAAATATTTTTTGTGTGTGTCAAGAGCAAACTGAAGTATCGGAGTGCAATTTTTCTTTTAAACCTCAAGTCTGCTCCTTTGGGTTTCAAGTGAGTCATTCAAATGTTAAATAAATCTGTAGAATTAGGGAAATCCCCACACTCTTGCAATCTACCCTGGATTCAGTGGGAACTCAGGTTCTGCTCTCCTTATTCTGCAGCTAGGAAGAAGGGTGAGCAGGCTGTAGTATGATGCATATTTTTATATAGCAATATATATTTATATAACCACATGCATTTATTAGTGGTTAAGTGCTCATGCAGAACTTTGGTTTGAGGAGGGTGAGGAACGCTTGGTTTGCAGACAATACAAAATGATTCAAACTGAACATCTTGCTAATTGCTTCTTTCTGTTAGGGATGTCTTAGAAGACACAGACTGCAGAACAGATCCTTGAGGTGCTTTGATAACATCTACCCACTGTAAAAAGCTGACACTTTGATTTCTGTCTTCTGTTTCGTTACTTGTTCACAGGAGGCCCTTCTGCCATATTGCAGGCAGCTGAGCTAATTTAAGAGCTTTTGATGAGAGATTCTATCAAAATACTTCTTTTTTTTTTCCAAAGGAATACATTATATCTGCTAAGTCATGCTTACCTGCATGGTGGCTGACTCTTGACAGAACTCAGTAGATATATGTGTCATGGCATCCCTCCTCAAGAGCCACATCAGTTATTCCTCTGTATATCCTATTATATCCTATTTTTCTGTGTCTTTTTATGTTGTCCCTCATTGTAGTATCTACCAATTTGCTCTTTGTGGAAGTAAGACTTGCTGGTCTGTAGCTCTGGGAAGCTACAGATAAAGAAGTTTATGTAAAGTTTTTTTCTATTGCTGCCTTTTTTCCTTCCACTGAAGTTTATCTACACAATTCAGCAATTTCATACTGTGAGTCTTTTTAGACAGGATTTGTGTGGCTAGGCAGTAAAATTGTCCATACGACTAGTAAACCTTTTTAAAAACTATTTTTAACTATCAAAAGATGATCATTTTAAGAAAACTGTTTGAAGGAAAAGTTCTGAAAGAGAGATTGGCAATAGTTTTGCCCTGCTGCCTGTTTTGAAATGTTTCATCCTTCTCAGTGTTGGCTTGTAAATTTGTAATCCCCACCTGTACTTGGGACTTGATGTGAGATTCCTCTTCATGTTCACGTTGCTGGAAATGAAACGTTGGAGCTTATTGAATGTTTAATGGCCTTTTTCCTGTGTGTAGGCTTCATATGCCCCTTTACACCTAGGTTATTCAAAATTACTTCATGTCTGTTGACAATAACAGACTTCTCTCCAGTGTAGGTAACAAGAACTTCCTCCCTTTGAATGACTACTCCACAGCAAAAACAGCAGCTCTTGGCTAGTGAGGATATAACACTTTGCTATCTCTGAGTTGTAAGTGGGACGGATTGCTATGCATAGTCAGTAGTTCTGGTCTCTGCATTGTCCAAGATCCAGCAGAGAATGATTTTGTCTGTGTCTTTTGGAGGCACTGTCAAAATAATCTGTGCTGTTTGTTCTGTTTTTCTAAAACATGGTGAGAGTAGAAGCCCTGCACATGTGATACAGTTTAACAGTTAGGACACACTTAGTCTGATGATGTTGACACACTTTTTCACCCTCCAGGAAAGGGGGGCTGACCACCAAGCTATTTACCAGCCTGTACAGAAGAGCTGGTTGCCTTCATTTAAACTTCCACAAATGGAAGTCAGTGGACCAGAAAGCAAGCCCATGCACCAGTCCCACACTGTAGATTACAACTAGGCCAGTTAGCTCTGGGATAGGTTCCTCCTTGTTCTTAGGACTGCCTTGGTATTTTTACAACGAATCCATCATCAGGCTATTTGGAACAATGAATGCATGTAGAGATTGTCCAGGTAGAGTAAACTTGTATCCTGAGCTCACTGTTGTATACAACACTGAAGTATTAGCCTAAGCTCTACTATTTCTTCCATTTTCCAGATATTAAAAAAATTAGTTCCAAAGCATCCTTGTTGATGCCTTCATTTGGGAGAGAACTGTGAGACTGTGGTGTCATAGTTCTGAGTCTGCCTGGACTATGAAGCAGGATAGGTATTGGACAATTTTGTTGTTCTGTCAATGCTGTTTTGTTTTAACTTTTTCCTACTAGCTAGCACCAGGTTAATGTCTGGGGTTTTTACATAACTCCTCTGGGGTGCCTGACTCTCCCATGCGTGATATGGAGAGCCCAGAACTCTCAAGTGTCTCCAGGTGTCTCACCCAGAAAGTTTTATATCACTCTGGTGGCCAATGCCTGTAAGCTAGGTTTCACAATGCCTAATTTAGAGGTGCATAAATCCTGTATGAGATGAGGCGTTCTTTATGGAGTATGCCCTGTGCTAGTCTGCATTTGGTAATAAAGCATTTGGAATTGGATTGCTTCCCAAGACTTCATCTAGGAGAAAGTTTTTGTTAGCCTATTGGGCTGTAACTACACTCTGTAACTAGAGTGGACTTTCAGAGCCAAATTTAGCAAAGGCTTTGGCAGCAGAGCTTTCCCTAATTCATGTAAATTTCCTGATTTAGTTTTTTTCTGCCTTTTTGTTTTTAATGTACATGTTAAAATATTCTTTAAGTGTACTCTTTAAAATACTTCTGCAGTATCACAGAATCACAGAACATTAGAGATTGG
>NW_010173592.1:0-3428 GCF_000695765.1 Mesitornis unicolor | reverse complement strand
CCCATTGGAAATGTGAATTGGCTGAGAAATAGAAATGATTTTGGGTGGAAGGAGCTTACCTGGGACTTGTTTTTCAATGTTATATGGAATATTTCAGAGTCATTCAGGGCTGAGAAGAGACTGCAACCCAAAATTACAGGTCACTTTTGTGAAGAGCTTCCTCGCCAGCACACAAAGTGCATCTGGGGATGGAAGAGGCTCTGCCACGTTCCATTTCCATTCACCCTGATGGATCCTTTGAGCCACTTCCCAGTTTGACAACCCTTTATATCTTGTCTGGCTACCATGATCTCTATTTCATATCCCAACTTGCAATCAGATCCATAAGGAAAGGTCCCCATCATCTTAAGACCTCAGAGTGAAAGCTCTTAAGGACCCCGAAGACACCGGAAACGTAACAACAAACACGATTCTGCCCTTTTTTCTGAAGGATTCAAAACAAAATCATAGCAGTTTTGGTTTAAAACTGAACTTTTTTTGGAAAGCAGTAAAAAAAAAGGGCAATTTGGCACAAAGGCACTCAGCACTTCAGCAGTTTGACTGAATTAAGACAAGAGACTTGACGAAATTTGAAGCCCTCCGAGATTCACCAGACCGGATTAATCCAATTCCGCCGCACTTTTCTTGCAGCTCTTTGCGGATGCGGTGATGGATTTATGAGATCGTTGAATTAAAATTCAACGGCGGCTTTTAAAAGCTGCCGCATTGATCTCCACGTGAAGTGCCTCGCTCCAAGTCCCGTTTAAAGAAGACTCGCTTCATTTTTTTTTTTTTTTAAAGACAGAAAAGTAAGGAGGTTTGCGTTACAGCAAAATTCCCTACGGAGAGTTCGGTAAAAGCCAAAGAAGAACGAAGAAAGCAGTGCTAATGTGCATAACATGGATAATTGCTGGGAGTAAAATGGGAGAGGAAGAAGTCATTCTGCGCTATGAGAAGCAGGCTTTTCAGAAATGCAAAGGGAGAAAGCTAAATCATCATTGTCATCATTACAAGAACGGAAAATTGTAGCTGTAGCCAAGCTGGTTTGATTCTTACCTTAAATATTCCATTCATATCCTCTTGTTTTGTCCCTCGCAGGACTCTGCCTCTTAGACGTGGTCTGATGGCAAGGGGTGAGTCAGTTTGGTCGGCTGCAATGCCTTGGTGTTGCGTGGTTGCGGTTACAGAAGCAGCTTTTGGGGACGGAAAAGAGCGAAACGCCTTCCAGCTGAGCTTGTGGACACTTCGGAACCTGAAAAATAGGGAATTTAGCAGGAAATAATACAAAAGAATGCTTCAAAATGCTTCTTCAAACCTTCAGGTCTGTAGAATAACCCCTCACTGCTGTCCTCCAGTCTACTTCCACCAATACAACTTGATCACCTCTGTGTGCATCCACCAAGAATCCCAGCATCCCAGGATGTCAGGAGTTGGCAGGGCCCTGGAAAGCTCCCCCAGTGCAGCCCCTGCCAGAGCAGGATCACCAGAGCAGTCCCACAGGAACACGGCCAGGAAGAAACACACGACACCTTACTCTAAATACTTCTTGGCCTAATTTGTTGAGATTTGTGAGTGAAAACCAACAGGATTTGTCCATTTTGGGCACAATCACCAAATAAAGCAATGTAGTATTCAGTCTGCTTTGTTTTATGGAGGTTTATACAGAATAATGCTGTGTCTGTGCAGATGCGGGCCTCTGTTTGCTCCTCTTGCTGCAGCACCGGCAAGACAAATAGCTCAAAGTATTCAAAATACCTTCATAAATATTTACATATTATTTAAAGCAAATTATTTAAATATTTTAAGAGCTTTACATTCAAAGAGAAGCAACATTTTTGCGAACACGGGACTGGAAATACAGCGACGGTTTGGCTGTTGATGTATCGAGATCTTTAGCGTTGGTGTTGGCCTCGTGTCTTCCTATGCTTTCCTAACTGCATCTCTCCATCTGCTATACTGAGGTGATAAACATTCGTTTGGGTGTTTAAAGTGCTTGGATCTTCTGGTCCTGCTCCATGACCGATGCTCTGGGATACTGCTGTGATATTAATAGTAAGGACGCTATGGCGAATGCGAGCATAAACAGTTTTCACATGTCTGGAGCAGTCCCTGGTGAATTACAACAGCCATCTGTCGTAGCAAGACAAAGCTAAAAGTCTTTTCAAAGCAGAAAAAAAAATAGAAGCGGATCTGGTTTTCCTCTCCAGTGTTTTAAATGTGGTTAATAGGAGGAAAAACTCATCAATGCTGAGCCCATAACATCACAGGTGATAGGAGATGATGAAAGCAGCCCTAAGGAGAAGGACTTGGGGTGTTGGGTGATGAGAAACTCAACACGAGGCCAAAAATGGGCGCTTGCAGCCCAGAAACCAACCCCATCCTGGGCTGCAACACCACAAGTGTGGGCAGCAGGGCCAGGGGGGGATTCTGCCCCTCTGCTCTGCTCTGCTCAGACCTCACCTGGATACTGCGTCCAGCTTTGGAGTCCTGAACAAAAGAACGTCATTGAAGCGGGTTCAGAGGGTCCCATCAAAGGGCTGGAGCAGCTCTGCTCTGGGGACAGCTGAGATTTGGGGCTGTGCAGGCTGGAGAAGAGAAGGCTCCAGGAAGACCTTATAGTGACCTTCCAGGACCTGAAAGGTGCCTGTAAGAAAGCTGGGGAAGAGCTGTTCACTGGGGCATGGAGCGATAGGATGAGGGGTAATGATTTTAAACTGGAAAAGGGCAGATTTAGGTTGGATATGAGGAAAAAGCTCCTCAATATGAGGGTGGTAGATCACTGGAATACAGAGGTGGTGCAGGCCCCATCCCTGGAGATATTCAAGGTCAGGGTTGATGGGGCTGTGAGCAACCTGATCTGGTACCAATGTCCCTGCTCACTGCAGGGTTGGACTGGATCAGCTTTAAAGGTCCCTTCCGACCCAATACATTCTATGCTCAGTTAAATTTCATGCTTAACACCACCACCAACAGTTCATTTTTGCTCAGGGCAGGGACTGCAGAGGTACCAGAGATGCTTGAGAAGCTGAAGACCTGAAGTTTAAAAGTAGGGTTCTTCACTGTTCTATCCTTCCAAGTCTGCTAAGATGATCCAAAGTAAGCAACACAAGGCTCTCTTCTCCTACAGGAAGAGGAGGAGGAGTGGGATAGGTCCAGACGAGAAGCAGGGGACCAAAAAGTCCTGACTTAGCTCACGGCTGAAGCCCACGGGGCAGAGGACTCGTGGTTCCTCTGACCAGAAGCGGTACAAACACCAAACGAGGATGTTGGATGGTTACTGTAATGCACAGTAACGAGAAAAACTGCTAGAGGGAAATGCACGGCTATCGTAGGGACGCAAAAAGGGCAGGTTGGTGCCTTCTGCCCGTGACAACGTCCGTGACTCAACCCCTGTGCTTTAGCGGGGAAGGACGTTGGCCACCTTCCCCTTGCTCCACACCTCAGCAAGT
>NW_010173591.1:0-8016 GCF_000695765.1 Mesitornis unicolor | reverse complement strand
AGTCTTTGTTTTCTTAGAGGATCCTCAGCTGCTTTCCAAGGAACCGTGGTCCAACTGCCAAACACACAGCCTTCTTCTAGACTAGCTCCTATTTAAAACAGGCTGGAAGCAGAAGTAGACCTCCAAAATTTGACCAGTTTAAGAAAACACAGTTCTCTGCTAAAAACAAGAGATGGTAATTTCAGGTATCATGAGGACTGCCCGACAGTGTCTGAATTAAATTCAGGGGTAGCAGGCTCCTGAATACATAAACCTGAACCTTCTCAGCAAGTGCAATTCAGTGGGCAGAAGCTCCCATTTATGGTGTGGGCCTTGTGGGGTAGGGTTACCCAGGCTTCAGTCCATGTTGCTGTGCTTTGAATTCCCTCTGATATCTGAATAAACACATCCAAAAGTATCTTGGTTTCTTCTATACGCTGCAGCAATTTGCATGATGGAGACACATGTGAGTTATCCACATAAGTGTATTCTTCCTTAGTCTCTGAATTTCAGTTAAGCTTCCACTAAGGGTTCATTCTGCTCTTTGGTGTATTTTAGAAATCATTCTGGGAATGCTTTCTTGCATGAGAGCAAACTCTTGAGATTCACAAACTGTTTCTGCTGGAGCAGAGCAGCAATAACACGATGGAGTGGTTTTCTATCTGCTCTTTCCACTTTTTTGAGTGAGAAGCACTCAAAAGTTTGAAGAGTTTTTAAAAAATAAGCAACGATGTCTGTAAAATGCTAAATTAGGTTTTGAATTTTAAGTGCTCTCAGGGTTTCAAGTTTAACCTGAAACACTGAAAAGAATCCATGTGCATCTGTGTTTGCACACATACACTCTTGCATGTACAGAAAAATGGACACAAAGACCCCCCTAAGTTCTACAATGCCCATGAGATGAAAACTTAACGTCAAATTTCAAATCATAATTTCCTGATGTTATAACATGTGGAGAAAATTTGGAAAATATACAATAAATGTTATTTGCTGCTTTCTGAAACATGATTGGGTCCCAAATCTCTTCCACAATCTTCTGCAGAATTTCCAAAGTGTTATGTTTTTAAAGTCTTAGAGAGGTCTAATTTCATTGAGGCTTGGGCAGTCATGGTCAAAATTAGATTTATAATGGTTTAGTCTGGTGGCTTTTATAATTGTGGAACAGTAGCGCTTCCTCATAATTTAAAGCATTTTGGAAATCTGGCTTAATCCTCTTTGATGTGAAGTTTGGTTGAACAGTAGGAAATCAAACCAAATGTGGCATAATGTCCCTTTCTTTATATAGCCATATAAAAAAATGTCACAGTTGAGAGGTTTTGACTGAAATTGTTGTCTGACAGAGAAGAAAAAGAAGTCTTCGCTCCCAATGTTCCTCTTCACTCTACCCAAAAGCATATAGGAACCTCCACCCTAAGTCAGACCAAAGGACCACAGAGTATAACATCCCACCTCTGAACACCATGTGCAAAGGGAGTTGCAGGAGATAAATGATACATAGGGTATGTACAGAGCAATTTCTCCTCCAGCCTTCTAAGCAAACAGATGTCTACCGTGTAACGGTGAATAAATGAGAAACATTAACTGGGGGGTGGGTTGTGATTTTGCAGTTTTTCAGGGGATTGGTGGTTTTTTTTCTTCCTAGTGTTGGTTAAACAAAACCAGAGTAGTTACTTCACTCAAGAAACAAATTCTTTCAATCTTGTTATTGCACAGTTTGCCATAGCACTTGAAAAGACTTAGGGCTGCTGATGTGCACTTCAAGACACTCATAAAAAACATTTTTGCAAACACTGTAAGTGTAGCCAATTGCACTGTAATGAAAAATGTATGTTTTGGTTGGCTAAAAATATCCCAAAGACCACAGGGAATTAATTGGATATCATAATGGTTTCATTTTTTGAATTAGAGTCATGATTGTCCTCGGATGATCGCACTCAAGCTTATTTCTAGGTGAATAAGCCATGGGCAGAAGGCTGCTGCAAGGTCAAGGAATCATCCTGAGACACCTAGAAACACTTCAGGATGGAGAAGATGGTGCCACTCTTTATTACTTGGATGGAAAAAAACCTCCTTAAAGCAACCTTGTTGTCTTACTCTAGAAATGTATAAAAGCAAAGTTGTTGTTCCTGGTTTAGCTCCGATGAGTCACTGTAAAGAAAAAGAAATGTCGTTCACATGCTTAAAAGGGAAAAAAAAATTCACCTGATACAATTTTGCTAGGCTGCTTAAACTTGCAAATACTCTTGATGGACAAAAGAGGAAAGTATCATGAGCAAATTCCAAGAGCAGGCTACTGAGGGATTTCTGCTCGAAACCCTCTTTCAGGAGTTGTTTAGAAACTAAAATAATAGTAACATTGTTAACTTCCTTTGTAAAGTGCTTAGCAATTTTGTTGTGAAAAGGAATATATAAGACAGGTTATTGTTATTGTATTTTTAGAATTATTAGTCCATTGAGGACATCAAATGGCTACTAAAATTTTCATTTCAGGCTGTAAATTTCTCACATATAAGTATCTATGTTATCTACTCACAAACTAAGAGCTTTTCCTGTTGAACTTCTCTTCTTTGTCATTTTTACCTCATTTTATGACTAGACAAGATTGTTAGAAAGAAATCAAGGTCATAGTCTCTCAGAGACTGCTAATAACTCTTGAAAGCCATAGTGCTTTCATTCTTTCTCTCCAAGATGTTTTCTATAACAATGATTTTATGTAATTCAGGGTAGCCATTTAGAAGTTGGCCGTCTCTCTTGCTTCCCTATCATTGTCAGTACTTGTCTCTTCTTGCTCCTATGTGGGAATATTTATTTTTCTCAATGTCTGGAGTAGCCTTGGGTCTGCTGCCAAGGGAACTGCCCATAAGTTTACATTCAATGGTGATATCTTCCCAGCTCAACAATGTGGGTGTTGTTTGGGGTAAAGCTCTGGAAAAAAATTAGAAATAAAGCACTGCTTATATGAATTTCCACGTGCTGCAGCTGGGCACGTAACATCTTCCAGTGCAGAGGAGTCCGCAAGATCAGGTTGCAGATGTAACTGAAGTGATGTTTCCCTTGGACTTCAGTTACTAAGAGAGCAAAACAAGTATCTGAGTACCCTTAAGGATTCATATCCCTGGCCTTCTAGGATTTCCACCAGCTTCTCTTACTATATTTTTTCCCTTTTTCCCTCAAAAGAAATAAGGACTCGTGTCCCTTCTTGTAGAAAACTCAGTCCTATTGCTAAAATCATCATCTTCTGTCACTTAGTACTCCAATACAGCAGGGAATTGGGAGGACAGCTCATCTTGCACTCTTTGATGCAGTGTCTGGGTATATTACAGGTGTGACTTCCTTTATTTATACAGTTATATATGCTCTGGAATAAAGCTCCTCATGGGAGAAAGATAGGCACAGCTTAGTTCCCAAAACCTTGTGTAAATAACCAGCAAAGCAATTTTTAACTGTCCTTAAATCTTCCTCATAGGGTTTTGATTTGTTTGTTTGTTTGTTTGTTTGTGTGTTTTTTATTTCTTTTAAAGAAAAGCCTGAACTGAAATTGAAGGAAAAGATAACAGCATGTATATAACAGTATCACTTGGTATCTCAGATGAACTAATACAGATCCACAACCTCTAGCAACCATGATGCTTTAGCATCCCAAAAAAGGTCTTGAGGATGATATTTGTCCCACATTTTAGAAATTACTTTTGTCACAGTGGTTCCATATATCTTTTGTCCAGGATTTTATATCTTTCTTGCAGCCTGTGAAATCAACCCATCATCATAGCAAGAATGAAGGAGGTAGACGCTACCAAAAGTAGAAATCAACAGCCCACCATCCAGACAACAAGGAAGGATTGGATCTGATATCTGAGGTCCTGTTTCGGGAATTACCTTTTTATTTATCTCATGCCTTTTGTAAAAGTAAGATAAATATTTCCATACTTGGAGTATTTGGATACTTAAGTTCCACTGCATAGAAATGCAGAAATGTGACTCAAAACACTGAAAATATATAGATTTATACCAAGATGATGCTGGACATGGTCTGCTCTTGAAGGCAATATGGAGCTACACTGCTCAAGCAGACTTCTGTGAGAGATCCTTCAGGAGGAAGGAGCCAGGCTCTTCTCTCTGATGTCCAATGACAGGACAAGGGGCAATGGGTGCAGGCTGGAACATAGGAGCTTCCATGTGAACACGAGGAAAAACTTTTTACTGTGAGGGTTACAGAACGCTGGAACAGGCTGCCCAGAGTGGTTGTGGAGTCTCCTTCTCTGGAAACATTCAAAACCAACCTGGCCGTGTTCCTGTGTGACCTAGTTTAGGTGATCCTGCTCTGGCAGGGGTTGGACTGGATGAGCTTTCGAGGTCCCTTCCAACTCCTGAGATTCTGTGATTCTGTGATTCTGTGATCCTTCTCTGTAAGATCCTTCCTCATAAAACTTAAGGCAGTTCAAATAAAAGTGAATTAGGCTTTAAAATCATGTATATTTTTAAGTTCTACGCTCTGCCCCAATCTTAGTAAAGCAGGCAGGATCACATACTTTCTTCTTGATGTATTTTAATATTAATCTCTGTTTGCTGCTTTGGGTTCCTCAGCGTAGCCGATGACGTTGTGTGGCTTTGTGTGTTGTTGACTGGCTTGCCAGCACTGATGATCTCTTCATCGCTCCCCTGTTTACTTTGCCTATCAGTTAGGCTGTTATTGTCCTGTAAGTTACAATAATTGGCAGGTTTTGCAGTCACAGCTGACAGTCACTACACTGAAAGGTGGGGGAGTATGAATAAATTTGCATACATATGCATATTGAAAATGAGAGTCTAACAATATTAAATATAGACACCCTTAAAATAACTTCCAAAATAAACAAGAATCAAGGAGAATAATCCAAAGTAGCCCACTGACTGCAATCTGGGAAGCTCAGAAGGAAACAAGAGAAGTACCCAGCAGCCAAGGATGAAGAGAAATTCTGGGGCATTTGGCTTCCTGTCTCATCTATCGTACACATTGTTTGTGATTCTGTGCTAGGCATTTCTACTGTTATTTTCCAAAGTGCATAAGCAAGGTTGAGCACTCATTTTAATTTTGCTGCTTTAGTTCCTCTGTGTAAAATGGGAGAGTTACTGCAACATTATTTTCTATGAAGAAAGTTTCACCTTTGCAATGTCATCCACAGAGAAGGGCCTCACTGTGCTGGGCGTTAGTCAAAATGCCAATGAAAACATAGCCTAATGAGTTTATGGTCTGAGCAGGACATAAGCACTGAGGTTGTGGAGTGCTTAAAGAATACAATAAGAAATACTGTAGTGTCTTAGTTGCATATAGAATCATAGAATCACAGAATGGTTTGGGTTGGAAGGGACGTTAAAGATCCCCTCCAATCCCCCTGCCATGGGCAGGGACACCTCCCACCAGACCACACTGCTCAAAGCCCCATCCAACCTGGCCTTACCATACATTTACCAAGGCAGTTCATTGGTGCTTCTTGTGCCATTCTTACTCTAAAGTCATCTAATCTGAACTACTAGTGAGAGCAAATATGGAACCCTGATGTTCCTACTAAGCCTGCTTTGCTCTTCTGTAAAACTCCCGTTGACCTGAACAGGAGATCCTACAGAACTCTTTTTATATCTCTCACCAAATAATATGAAATGGACAGCAATTAAACTCCAGTACTGGATGAGCTTCAATCCAGAGTTAAATGGAACTCTAATGTTAAGTTGCTGAGTCTGTAGGTGGGCAGGATGACTCTCACGGCTTACACATCAGAAGTGCTGAAGGTGGAAAACTGCTTTATGGATGCAAAGCGGAGAAGTCTGGTTTTACTCAGAGCTGGCTGTGATTGAAAGAACTAGATTTAGAGGCAATGGAAATGTAAAGAACTTCCATCTGCCTGGGAAAAAGATCTATTACAAAGTTTGGGAAGCATAAAGTATTTAGGGATTGGGAACTGAGAGAAAAGGAAAAATAACACAAAAAAATTTGGAGCGTAGGGGGTTGATTGTTCTGTCTTTTAAACTAAGAAATACCATTTACCTATATTCAGGATTTATCTTGGACAGATGTAGCCTGTAAAGGGCCATCATCTTGTTTAAACCTTTGCAGTTTTTATGGTAAAATTTGTGCACTGGGTGGGAAGCATGCTTAAAATTTTATTCAGTGGTAGCATTCATTCCTGTACTAACCTGCATTGAGCTGTCTTGACATGAGAGCCAAAAATAAAGAAATAAATCTGTAAGTGAATAATCTGAGGTGGATTTTGAAGGTGAATATTTTCCTGCCTCTTTGGGTACTTCCACTCCTACAGACTGCATAATCTGTTGGGCTACAGCTGCAGCTGGGGTTTGTAATCATGCTTCTGTGGACTAGTTAATATTTCTTGTCTTCCTAATCGTGGTTCTGAGGACTGGTTAATACTTCATGTCTGAGCATTTTGAAAGCTTCGTTGCATTTGAGCTCGCCCTGGTTGGAGGTTTTGAAAAATAAAACTGAGATCGCAATCACAGAATCACAGAATCACAGAGTATCAGGAGTTGGAAGGGACCTGGAAAGCTCCCCCAGTGCAACCCCTGCCACAGCAGGATCACCACAGCAGTCACACAGGAACACGGCCAGGGCTTTGGGTGTCTCCACACAAGGAGACTCCACAACCTCTCTGGGCAGCCTGGGCCATGCTCCATAACCCTCACACTGACAAACTTTGGCCTCATCTTCAGCTTGAATCTCCTGTGCTCCAGCTTGGGACCATTGCCCCTTGTGCTGGCATTGGACATCCCAGAGCAGAGCCTGGCTCCTTCCTCCTGACACTGCCCTTTCCAAATGGATCCCCAGGAATGAGGGCACCCCTCAGTCTCCTCTGCTCCAAGCTCAAGAGCCCCAGCTCCCTCAGCCGCTCCTCAGCAGGAGATGCTCCACTCCCTCCAGCATCTCTGTGGCTCTGTGCTAGACTCTTTCAAGGAAAATGTTTCCCAGAAAAGAAGCCCAGGTCTCTATTTTCTGGTTTAATTTAACTGCTGGATTAAACTGTTGCTATATGCTTACACATTAACATGACAGGTTCCAGAAAGTCATTACAAATATAAAATACCGAAAGTGGTTTGGATTTTCCCAGATCATTTCTTTACATACTGGCACTACGTAACAGATTATAAGAAAGCTGCAGAACTGGGCAATATGTATGTCTTGTTCTCTTCCTTACAAACTGTACCTGTTCCCTAGAAATGATTAATGAAAAATCTTATATTTCAAAGAATAAAATGAAATTAAATGGTGCTTGCGAGTACCAAGTCAGAAAAAAATGGGACTAAAGATATGTAAGAGAAAAATAACGAGTTTTACAGACAGAAACAAAACAACAGCTTCTGAAAATCTGGAGGAGCAGTTAGTGTAAACAAAATAGCCACAGCATTGCACTGCACTGTCAGTATTTATTTACATGAAATCTCTTATTAATACCAAAGCTCTCTAGATGGCAATGTCAACATATGTTTCAGGATATCGTGCAGGTGCCTCTCTATATCCACTACTTATCATTTCAGCCTCAGGAAACTGCCTTTCCTAAATTTTAAATTGCTAATATAAAATGAATCCCACAACCAGAAGGTAAAATAAACCCACATGCTGATTCAGCAGAACACTTCTGTTTAATCATGTGTTTGTGCCACATTTATTCCACTTACACCCAGGCCTGAGCCTCAGTATCCACCCGAAAGAGAAATCTTCTGCACGAGAACCGGGAAAAGTGGAACAGAAGGAAAGAAAGAAGTGTCTGTTCATCAAGTGTGGGTTTTGTTCCTTTTCTTGCTTTGTTTTTGTAACGATCAGCAGTTCCAATATTAGTTAATGCAAAGATAAGGAAATCTGATGTGATCTTTTCTAAGTAGAAACCATAAATATTCTTTTTGTGCTTGAGTTGTATTCACCATAGGTTGACAGAGTAATTTGTATTGCCTTCATCTCCTCGCTCACATTTTCCTTAACATACCAAAGAGAAGCTTTTAGACTTTACAAATTTAACCCAGAGGATATTCCCTGGGATTACATTTGAATGC
>NW_010173590.1:0-16761 GCF_000695765.1 Mesitornis unicolor | reverse complement strand
AACAATAATAATAATAATAATAATAATAATGTGATAAAATGTCACAACAAATTTTGTCAAAAAAAGTCAGTTCTGGGAGAAGGGGCCTTCCCAAATCAAATAATGAACTCTGGAGCTGTAACAGAAATATTTGGAGATTAACGACTTTGAGTACAAAGAAGGAAATTAGAAGCAATTATTATTTTTACTTGAATATTCCTCTCTTACACCAAATCACCACGATACAGTAGTCGTGCTCATTCAAGACGTGACAGGAAGCCCCCATGGAGAGATATCCCATGCCATTCCATGTGTGTCACAGGGTTCAGCATGACCTAGGATGGAGGAGGGAATGGAGCTGCATCTGGAGCTGCATCTGGAGCTGCACCAACCTTCCAGACCCCCTTGGGAGAGTGAAAAGGCTTAGGAAGTCCCCTCAGCAGTTCCATCTCCATCTTCACATTGACCAGAAACATGATACACAACTCTAGGTGCATGTCAGCCAAATCAGATCTTTTCTGCACTGTCCATTATGAAAATAAATGACTTTCCTACTAGGTCCGAGCAACTCTTGACATTGCTGAAGCTCCTGGCTGAACCTGTTATTCCTGGCAGAAAGAGGAAAAGCTGTAGCTGGTCCACAAGCAGTGATATGCCCCTGTGTTAAAGCAGATTTTTCCTCATTTTAAGTTCAGTACCATTTCTAGCTGTGTCTGTGTATGAAATTGTGTTAGATTTACACAAATAAAAACAAGTATACCTCAGGTATTTCAACAGAGGTGGTAGGATATTAGATTATGTATGGATATAAAAGTACCCACCATTGCTTTTGTCTGAGCATCACTGAAAATTAACAGAGAAAATTCAGCCAAATTAGGTGACACATTTTTCCTCCATGTCCTTGTGATTGCAGGAATACGACTATTTGAGTAGGAGGTGTCTCCTGACTACTGATTTTTTTTACCCTTAGAGATGAACACCATCAAAATACAGAATCCAAACGGAAATATCATTACTGTGCTTCAGCCCACGAGACTTTGGGGTGTTCAGGACCAAGACTCAGATACTGGGAGCGCAGATTCACCCCTGTAAGAAGCTGCCCAGTAGGAGCCCTGCATTCACAGGTCCCAGCTTCTGACTTCAGAGATGAGAAAAATCTCATTAGAAGTTTCCTATGGAGCAAAACCTGCTCTCTCCTGCCAATTTGATGGCTATCTCGCAGGCACGGGTGGCCTCCCAAATGACCAAAGATCAGGACAGCCCATGTCTCCAGCTGCTTCCTCACTGTCAGCAACAGCCCCTTGTGTCTCACCCCGTGGGCACTAAGAGCTCAAACTTTTGTGGATGGCATAAATTAACAAAACATTTGCTAAATCCACCATCAGTGCTGGGCAGTGGGAAATGCAGGGCCATGGGTGTTTAACTGAGGAGTTCAGACATCGGGACCCTGGGTCTGGGTAGTTCAGAGCTTGATCCAACCAATTCCTGTATCAGGCAAACATGCAGTTCAAGCTCAAATCATGGCAGTGATGAAAGCAACTGAATTGGGATGTCAAAAAGGCCAAGATTTAAGGAGCGGATGCTAAATGTGTGGCTATTATGATGATGTAATGCCTACCATATACATTGCCTCCTTCCTCACAGCAAGGACATTTCCACCTCACCATGACCCCTGTCCAAGGCCAGGACAAACCTCCCCGTGCTGTAGCTAGCGGATCATTTCAAATTCCTTGACTTTAAAATTTAATGAACCACCTACTCTTCCACATTAATAATTGTTTTCCACATATTGCTTAGTCATAAAATACGTCTCTAATCCCGACTCTTCACTTCCTATTTACTCTGGCACACAGATCCTCTGTTCTGCACAGGCAGCCCTGTCACCACACTTTAAGTCCGGGGATGTGTGCAGAAACCTTTGTACAGTAATTATGGGAAGTTAGTGGGGTAGAAGGAAATGTTATCAGCCATTATCTCTTGCTCCAGAGGATGTGAGGAGAATATAAATAAATCCAGACACTGCAAATGCTTCGCTGCAAGCCAGGCGATTAAAGTATTGCAGATTCCTACAAGTCTATTTAAAGCAACTTAAATCTTCCTGATGGCCAGTAGCTCACTGCAGCCGGGCTGCCTGCACAGGCTAAGCTGCTCCAACACGCTGCATGACCTCCACAGGAAAACGGCTTCAGCTCCTGATGAATATTAACACAGATGAGACATTAGGTTACAGACAGGGCTCCAGAAAATGTCTGGGGCTACTTTTATTTACTTCAGAGATACACAAGCTTCCTTATAAGGCTTAGTGCTGTTTCTTAGGCTCATACACTTCAATCTTCATTCACACTGGTAAGACCTTCACACTCAGGGCAGGGGCAGGTCAGATACTGGTTTTGCAGCAGCTTGCAGAGCTGGGGAACGATTTAACTCTCTCTCAGTCAAGCAGCACTGCCCAGCATTTTTGCCGACAATACTGAAAACACCAGCTCTACCACTGCGTGATCAGACGCTGTACGTGCAGGGTGTCTGGGAGGCTTTGGCTGTCTGAGTGCCTGAAGCTGCTCACAGCCGCTGAGAAATTAACTCTGCTTACACAGTGCCAAGGAAGAAACCCAGTGATAGTGAGTGGAGGGAGAGGAAAGGGGATGGCAGGGAAGCATATTGCTTGCTTTCATCAGCTTATCCATATCTAAGAAGCCAGCAGATAAAATTTAATATCTTGCATTTTGCAGCACATTCCTCCCTCTTCTCCTATCCCAAGATACAGTACAGACTATAACCAGCCTCGAGAAAAATGAGAAATATGAGAGTCATCCATCATTTGGAATAAATCTAAGGAAAAAATTATTAACTTAAGACCAAAAAACCCAGACACATCGTTGCCTAAGGAATTCTGGTCAGTAACTGGAGTTATGCTTCTGTAAATTGCTTTAGCAGAGGCTGGAGGAATGGAGGAATTCAAGAGGAGAAACAACAACACTGTTAGAGAATGCAGCAGAGAAACAAACTGATGAGATCTCACCCTAAGAGAAGCCTAGAAAGTCTAGAAATAAAGTTTTGGGACAAAGTGCTATTTGAAAAACGTGGAACCAAGAGCAAAGGCTAATTCAAAGAAACACTGTTTTGTAGATATCTCCTGTAAATGAACACTGTGGCATCAAAGCTGTCAGACTCCAGTAAGTTGTACAAACAGTGATAATGCCTGATGCTCTCAAGTGATCCCAGTGCCCATTATAAACTCAGAAGTTAGGTTTTCACTGCCCTCACCTAGCTCCCATCAGTGTTCTGGAGAACTGGTACTACACTGATTAGAGAAAAAGCTACACCATTGGTAAAGCTTTAGCAGCATCCTACGTTGGCTTTATGTACATCTTCATCAAATGCTAAACATACCTGATCTTGTTTACGCACAGATTTCTAAGAAGAATCCAGGCCCAGCAAGCACATTGCAGTCCATTTAGTGCCTGTTGAAAGAGGCAGTAAAAGCCAGGTGCACAGCTGTAATTTTGGTACGGATATTATTTCCTAAGAGAAAAAAAAATAATGGGATTTATTTTTAAAATGTCTAAGTAAAGTGTCAAAGACAGAATACTGGGGAGTAACGTTTTCCCACAACAAATTTTAAAAAGGCATTAGATATTACACCACCTTGGACATATCGAGATGTCAGGTACCATCTGTCCCCAGTGGGGAAGGGTTTTCAGCATTTCCTGCATGGGGAGAAATGTTAGTCCTTGAACAGCAAAACCAATTATGAGCCCTTTTCCCCCAGCTGCCTGTTTATTTGTTTGAGAGGATCTGTTGTAAAAACAGGCAACACAAAAACCCAGTGTTTTAAAACAGGAGAGGCAAGTCCTCTCCTTTCAGTCGCTCAGCATTATTTCCTTGATATTTTTTATTAAAAACAGAAGTGTAGTAGAAAAACCCCTAAATTTCTAACCTATAAACAAGTTTTCTTCCTTGTTTTTGCATTTGTGTCAAAAAGAGCTTGAAGACAAAATATTTTCCACATTTCTATTTCATGTCTCTTTAAATCCTCTTTTAAATTCTTTCAGCTTGTGCTGCAAAGAGAATCTAAAGAACAAGTTTTTTATTCTATGCTCATCATTTTCCTTCCTTTCACCTGCAGTTCTTATCAGCTTGTCTCATACATTAAAAAGTACCAAAACCTTGAGGACATGCTCTGTGGTGAAAAATCTCACACTGCTTTCCAATGCCATCAAGGCTAACCAGCTAATAACAGCTACAAAATAAAAAAACAGCTCGAGAAGTTCTGAAGTGAGGGGAAAACCAACAAATCAGCTAATCTCAAGAGATTTGGTTCTTTTCAAGAAACAAAACCCATCTGAGGCCTTTTCTTTATTCTTTTCCTGGGAAATGTAGTGATTACTAAGGGGATACAGGGTAGATATACAAATAATGAAGGATATTTCGGAGGTCAGTCACTATTTCTTGTTCCCTTCTCTTAGCAGATGAGAACAATCAACACCAAGTTGCGTCGTAGCAATAGCATCAGATTTTAAACTCACTATATATACTTATTTAAAGAGCAAGCAGGCTTTGAAGTTTGTAAGGAAGGAAGTAGTACCTTTCAGCTGATAGAACTGTTATGGTTTCATTACATCCCACTTACACAGCCTGGGGACTTTGAGGAGCTCTATCCACGATGAACAATATCTATCTATGGAGGATCGATGGGCTCCAGGCAGGAAGAGACAAAATGCACATTGGTCACGTTTTCTGCAGCTGATTTTCCACAGCCAGCAGAGATCCGTACTCCAATGTATATTAGAAATATTATTAAGTAGCATATTTTACCCGTTGTATTTAATTTAACTACGTCCTTGCCTTCATTTTGCTGTCCTCCAGCCACAGCCCAGGGATATCACAGAACCATCGTGATCAGCCGGAAGTGCCCAGCCACGCAGTGTGGAGCCCATCTGGAGCCTGGGAAGAGCATGTCAGGGTCAGTACGAGGCAGGTTGTGACAGAGGCACACGAACAATTTGACCCCATCTCACTAAACATTACTAGCAGCCACAGCTAAGCTCTCCTAGAAAAATACGCAAGTGTAACTACAAGCAAAGCCAACAGTCTACAAGAGCAGAAATTTATCAAGAGCAGTGAGACCTTGCATTGCTTACCTCAAGACTGAGCATTACTCACAGAACCAGATGGCTCTGACCAGCTTCAGCATAAACTCCAGATCCTGAGCTAAAACAAAATGCAGGCACAATGAACGTTTCCATTAATGTGCTGTTTTCAAAGTTCATGTACACACCCTTTTCCTTTCCTTTAATACCTTACTCTTTATGCCTCACTCATCTCACGTTAACCTCCAACTTAGCTTTGCCTCCAGTGTGTAACCCTGGCAATCACACTGAATCTTTCGGCATGCAGCCTTGGTATTTGTCATAAGCCCTTGCAGTGTAATAACTTCTGTATCTCCTGCACATGCTAAGTAATTTAACACAGGGTAGAATTGGGGTGCAGTGCAACAAAAAAGGCCAAACAATCCGAGATAGCTCAGAAAAGCAAATACACACTATTCACAGAAATGCAAAAGACTTCAGATTTCTTTCTGCATTTTTTTTTGTTTGATCTTTCAAGCTTTTTCTGATTAGCAGCAAGAATTATCTCAATTGAGATGGCAGCTGTTCTAAGAAACTCAGCTGAGTCCCATCTGGTGTAAACTATAAGGCAGTCTGATATTATCGGCTGCTTTCACTAGTGAGCTAAGACACAGCTGGTTTGAAATTCAGAGCTAAAACACACCAGACCACGAGCTGCGTCCAATGCCAATCTGCCTCGAGTGCATTTGCAAAGCATGAGGCAAAGCTCAGTGTCTGAATAACAAAAAATACCTCAGAAATGACAATATCCCAGCACGAGTCCTAGAATGTCTTGTTATAGTTGCAAGGAGCTGTGTACCGATCACACCAGGCTAGCTGGGAACTTCCCTACTACTTCTGTATTTTCAGAGGTACAAGTAACAGTACACAAACTTGTCTGAGAATTGGCAGAGCGCTCACTGCTCACATCTCAGTCACACAAGTATGGTTCATTCTACAAAACAGATTCTCTGTAGATGTATTGTGCAGTTTGGAAGTATTTTTTTTTTTTATCAAACAACTGATTCTCCACAGAAACAACAGCAGTGTCTGCTGTGAGATCTGAGGAGACTGATGGCTATTGAGGACACATAACTCTGCCGCAGCAGGAGGATGAGCACAGCCTGCCAAACACTAACGATGCTGATCTGCTGTAACCATCATGCAGGATGGGAAGGAGCAGAGCGGTGAGAGGAAAAACCTCGGGGAAATCAGTTTGAAACTAACTTGGGGAGTTGGCCAAAGGAGTAGGAAGGCCCTAATTTGTGCAAAACTTTGTAATTAGTTCTCCCAAATAAGACACCAAAACTTAAGGGTGACCTTTGCAGGTTTTGGCTGTGGGCTGTCTTCAGAGCTATACGTCTCATGCACTAGATCTGCTAGGAAAATGCTTTGAATTTAAAAGAGCTTTTACAAAGATGTGCAAAACGTAATGAAACTCTTCCAGCCTTTGAAAGAGGCAATTATTAATCAGAGTACCTATGAAGGTGGGGATGGAGGTGGTCTACAGGAGGATGTCCTTAACCTACCTGGGTGTCAGCACAGCTCTAGGGTCTGAGCACAGCTGGACTGGGGGCTCCACATACTCAAAGGAAAGCCAACAAGTGCATGCTTTGCCACGCCAAATTAAGACAGAGCTCATTGTGGGTCAGATCCTGTGACCGCTTCATCACTGTGGTCAAGTTCAGCTGCAGAGTGAACCTCCAGACTGGGGATCTAACATAGATTATAAATAGTTAGTCTATTCAACTTCAGAAATAAAGAATAGCAGGATATATTTCTTTGCAAAGATAATTCAGATGTAAAAATCAAACATGTATCTCTACTGTCTCCAACAAAGCATTTTCTACTATTTCGACAGTTGTCACTGACTGATCTGTCTTAGTTGGACTTTCTTCACCCGAGAAAATTCACCACTTACCTAGAAACAAAAAACCCCGAGATGTCCAGAAAAAGGGCACAGGGCTCACCTATAAACCAGGCCTGGCAGATCATCAGGGGTAAGTAGGGCATCCAAAAAAGGTTTCACAGCTCTGCCATCTGGCACCACAGTCCTAACGATCCGCATTCCCCATGGAAATGGCCTCAGGGCAGCAGGACTGGTCCTTGAGATGGATCTTCCATGGGCACTTCTGTCCTGCAGAAGGCAAGGGCCTGCTTTGCCAGAGCTCTGCTGCCAGTGCATCTCCAACAGCACTGCTGCAAGGGAGCGTTACCTGATGTTCTTGCCATGTTAGATATATTCAGACCATTTTATTTCCTCTTCCTTTTCTCCTGTTCCCGCTGATGTTTGCCATTTCTGAAACGCTATTATTAAAATAGCAGATGGCTGCAAAAAGTCTGATGAAATCTTATTTTAGTCTTACACGCAGTCTGTCAAAATCCACATTCTTCTGAAACGGGATTGATTAGCTACGATTTATTTTTTTATAGGATAAAACTGGAAAAAAGTTCAGTGTTGAAATGTATTTGACACCTTTGGAATAGAATACAGCAGGGTTGTATATTAAATCAATAGCAGGTTATCCGTCTGCAGAGGAGAGATTAAGAAGTATTGTGAATGCCCAATATTGAAAGCATCAAAAGCTTGCTAATGACCTAAAAATCAAAAATTAATTGTTTAAAAATGGAAACACAGACACTCACTGAACACAGCTTAAAGTGATTTGCAGATAACATCAGAAAATCTGAGGCATAAAATGAGCTGCAACCAGCAAAGAACATAAAAGGCAGTAAGAAAAACTTTTATAGATACATTCAGCATAAAAGATGGAGAGCATTGCGTGGAATGGTGAAAAAGGTATGAAGGAGTGTAAAAGGATAAGGTGTTCAGTACCTGAGCCTTCATAAAAGGAGTAACTGTGACCAGATTCTTAGCACATCTCGGTGGTCTGGGACACCAGCTAGAATTAGGAGAGAACAGACAGCAAATATTTAGCTGAGACATGTGTGTGAGATAACGGAGCCTGCTCAAATTCACCTTAGAAGACTAAGAAATGATTGAAACAATCTGAACGACTTTGAGGACACACAGAGGACTGAGGAGAACAGCTACAGTGCTCTTCTGCAGAAAGGGAAAATGAGAAGCTGGAAAATGCTAGGCTTAGGTTTAATACCTGGAAAGAGACCACAACACAATGTGAAACAATCTGTGTACGAGCATCCAGAGACACAAACATGGTATGAAACAGCCAGCTTGTATTTATCAAAATAAAGCACAATAAATCAATTTAACTTCTTTCCAAGTGAACAACTTGGCTTTTCAGAATAACGTGCCTTTTTTGGGTGGAGGAAGGGAGTAGAGGAAATGGATGTTCAATTTCATGAAGTTGTTGCAGTCTCAGACAACCTTCTTCACAAGCAAACTCAGGGAACATGGCCTCTATTATATCCCCATAAAATAAGCTTGCTCAAAGAACAGTCAATAATATTCTCATTCCAGTCTGAAACGATGCCAGCTTTTGAAACACTGCAATCCTTCACAGTGTGCAGCTTCTGTTCACAGCACACCTGTGATGGGAACGGGTGGTTTCTGGCCAGCAGCGAGGGCTGTGCAGAGGAAGTGCACCAGACCATACCTAAGCTTACCATGGGATGCACTGATGGAGATGGAGGCAGATGGTCGGTCCAGAAGCAGTAAAGCATCCCTGTGGGAGAGCCGCCGCTAAGCCAGGGCTCTGCCGATGCGAGGGGACTGGTGCTGCCAGGGCAGAGGAAAGCAGCCATGACCAAGTCCCTGCGACCCTGAATGTCAGTGGCTGTCAATGCAATCAGCAGTTTTATCTCCATCTATCAACCAAAGTGTTCTTAGGACACAGTGGTTAGTATTGCGCTACATCACTGGGGCATCTGGCTGCACCATCTTCCCTGGTACCCTCGGCCTGGAAATCCTATGGCTTTGGCAGGTAAGAAAAAAGGCACCTAAAAAGCACCTTGTTCAGCATGCCAACAGAAAGGAAGGAGACAAATACCTGTCTCGTGTCCTTGAGGTACAGCAAACACATTCAGTCTGGTTGTACCAGCCCCGTGATGAATGTCTGGTAATGCAGAGTTCCAGATGGGAAAGGCACATGCCCATATAAACTCATCCAGCTGGTCTTTACTGTTTACAGTTTAAAGTAACTGTAACTTTATCAAAATATTCACCAGTTCACAGATTGTACGATAATGTGTTTATACTAATTCCCAGTGACTGAATTGATACATTCAGGTCATTAACATATATGAAATTCCCATAAAAGAGATAATTTGGGAAGAACTAAGGGATTTTTTGAATGCACAACATGCATTATTTTGCACATGCACACTTGTTTACAAAGAGGTGAACATTTCTTTACAAAGAACATCAATAAGTTACTTATCATTATATTCCTAAGCAACTGATCTTCATCGGCTGAGAGAGATGAAGTGAGCAATTACCAGAGCCACAGAGGCATCCATGCAGTCCCCTGTAGTAACGTGAGCTGACAGGCTGCCATAGTTAATTGGATCACGTTGGATTGGATCCCGTGTGCCTAAGCCCTGTATTACATCTGGATGTACCCCACGACATTTTTATACATCTTCCCTAAACTCTTCTAGGATTCTTTATTCATGTGTAGTAATAGTCCTTTACTAAAAAAAAGTCAGTTAAGGCTGCTCCTTTTCTTGTCCTTAAAAACAGAAGATCAAGCAATAGGTTCTATTCTTACCATGAAGTAAAAATACATCTTTAATAATAAATATTCAGTGACTGAAATGCTTCTTTTTCTATTAGCTTTCCTATGGGTCATTTTCTTTCAATAGGCAAGGTCAGGGACAGCTACTAGACCATGCAAGACTAATCTCTCCCTCAGGAGGGTTTTAAATTATAGCTTACCTTATCTGATTTAAGTTCAAATAGAAACTGATCTATAGGTTCTGCTTGCAGCCTTTGTGCTTCCACAGAAATTAGGTTATTAGCAAGAGTCACCTAAGGGCCTGTCCACAGGGGACACTCAAAAAAAGAGGTAGGATTTCATCCAAAGGCAAACAGTGCAGAGTCAGCATGCCTGTAACTACCAACCGGTGAAGACAAAGGTGCGATGGCAGACAACTGCCCCATGTCCCAGGTGTTACGATATCTTTGGCTTTATAGATCCCTGCTCTCAGCTTGGTGAGGATGGAGGGCAGGGAAGGGAGGTATCTTCATCACAAGCCCAAACCACAGCCTACGTTCACTACCTTTGAGTCAACAGCAATTTGTTTTACCAAATTCGCTTTTGCATCCTGCATCAGCGCAGCACCACCTACCATAACAAAACAACTTTATGTAAAATGTCACTTGTTCTGTGGGGTTTGGAGGGGAAGAAGCACACTGACAGCAGTCTAACACTGCCACGCCAAGTCATCGTCCAGCCATAGCCACTCTTAGCTACAAAGGAACTGCAGTGGAAGAGGCAGTAGCTCAGCAGAAAGACATCAGAAAACAGTCGAGAGGTCGAGGGGAAAGGGAAAAAGAAGCCTCTGGTTTTGTCTCCTTCTACCATTCTGAAGAAGTCCTCCCGATGTCTCCTCCCTCATTCATTGCTAGCAATGACAGAAATGCTAATGTAAAAAGTTTTGAGTGTTTGCACTCCAGGTTAAGTTGATAATGCGGACAAGTAGCTTTTTCTCCACAGTGCTGTGCACTGACTGAATGTCAAGGTAATAGAGAGATGCAGCCCCTGAGGCACTGCAGCGTTCATCATTGCTGATACCACTGCTGAGATGTGACTCGCAGCTCAGAAATTTGCTAACGTGAACGTGTACCTGATCTCTGGATTCAACAGACACATCAGTCCTTCCTTATCTCACTTTGTCCACCCATCTCAGCTGCCTCTTGGGACTCACTAAAATGTCAATGAATTCTTTCATCAACCTTAGGACAAGAGGACCTCTTTACAATATTGCAAAGTCCTGGCGTTGGCCAATTTGTATGGAGAAAGCTACAGAGGAATTTAAGTTTGAAATATAGGCTATGTATATTAGGAATTTAATTATAATAACCTCAAGGACAGTGTTTTGAGTAGGTCTCCTGAACTAATTAGTTGACTGGCTTTTTAAAGCTTAACTGCTAATAATTTTATTGTCACATAATAATTTGGAATGCAGCTAACAATCACTGTAATTATATCCTTCACTAATTTTTCAATAGGGAGCCCTTATGAAGATAATGGGTCTGATCATCCTCTGCATTAGCTGGCACTTTGCATTGTGGAAACCTCAGGAAAAAGCAAAACCTGGCTTGGGAAAATATCTCTCAGCGCCTGCGAGGTCTCATCTTCCCTGCTTTCTCACCATCACTCTGCTATCACAAAACACTTCGGTGCTAACTCCAATATATCTGAAATCTTCTCATGCTTCTTTCAGGACAAAAACCACTGTCTAGCATTAGAAAACACAGCTTCACATTGTAGGATCAGAAAAGGAAGGCACAGATACATTCTGAGGATTTTCTTTTTGGTTTTTTTTTGACACACAAAGTAAAGAAAGCTGAGAGGCAATATTAAGTAAAGCAGGAATGATTATGCATGGGAAGGTAATGAATTAGTCAAGAATCAGACAATAACCCTGATTTGCCCAGAAAACAACAGTTAAACTGATTACATATTTGAGATCTTTAGGAATCCAAACAATGTTAGAAGCTGTCTGCAGCTTTGACAAAACCACACCTCAGAAATTCAGGTGTGTGATAACCAAAGATGAGCACGCTGTCTAGAGCAGAACTTTCCACTCTGATGTTGCAGTCTAAAGAGCAGTAACTTTTAACCTATGCCTAAAAAAACCAAGCCTGTGTGGAACTTGAGGTGAAATTCCTGCTCTGTCTTGCCCTGCACTGACATTCAGCGTCAATACAGTTCCTTCCACCCACAGTTTTACATGTGGACTGATGGACTGAGAGCCAAATGCTGAAGTCCTTACTCCGCATTTCCCCAGGCACCCAGCCAATCTCCTCAGCGCAAGCTCTGAGGTAGGGAGGAGTAAATTGCTGACCGAGGATGCTGCCACAGAGCACAAAGTAGAAGTGAACTGACATAGCTTTCATGTGAATGAAATGCACTGAACCAAGAGGCACAGCTGAACAAAGTAGGTCTCAAATTCTAGTAACTCAGGCCCACTGGCCTTTAATTTGACCTACTCGGTTACATGACTTCATTCAGTTGCCATTAAATAACTGATGCTGATGTCCTTTTGACTTAAGCAAATATGGCACAATTTTTTTGAGACAAAAAAATACAGATGTCACCATAATCTTATTTTAGGATTTTACTTCTAACTTAAATTCTGTAAGCCTTGGTGGGCAACTGTATTTACAAGTTTGGGGATGGTTGATAGCAAGATACAGTTGGTTCAAGAAGACTTATTAAAAAGCAGCCACGGTAAATCATTTAGCAGAGCACTAAGGATTAAGCAAACTACTCAGCCTGAATCCACATCGACTGCAAATTTGATGTTTATAGAGATCTCTGTGCTGCCCAGACCTTTAGCAAACTATTTTTAGTGGCCGATTGTCCAGCTGCATTACATCTTCACCTACATTCTCTTTCTTAGCCAAAAGGAAATCAAACCCCTGAGGAAGCAGAAAAACCAAGCTGAATATTAAATGACATTTGAAACGCTGGAGTAGTGGGATATAAATGTCTTGCCAAAAAAAATAAACTGAAAAATCATCACAGGAAAATCTATCTATTTTTAGAGGGGCATTTTTTTTTTAAAAAGATTGAACTTGTCTGTGAGCATGTGTTGAAAAAAGCATATCTAAGGGCTTTTGTGGTGGGATAAAGGAACAAAGAGATATAAACTAAAGACCGGCTTTTTAAAAGCAGATTAGAACAGTAAGAGATAAATGCAAATGAAGGGTCGGAGCAGCGTGAAGCCAAGAGAGCAAGGATGTGTAGAAAGCCCAGGGCAGGGTGGAGAAATGGATAAAAGACATGCTGGATCAGAGGCCTGAGCTGTTAGAGCAGCATCACTGAGGGCTGGATGAGATACAGGCTCCTGTCAGCGGCGGTTTAGGAGTATTAGGTTTGCCTGAACCAGCCTGACATTTCCTCAGATGTGTTTATCAACTCTGTTCGAGGGCAGCTGGCCCCTGGCACTTTGCAGCTTTGAGGGGAGGAGCAAGAATTGATTCTTCATGATTGATGTTGCTGTGCTTGAACGCAGTCGCTAATTCCCCTGCACAGCTGCACAGCAAGTCCCCCTCATCCCTGAAGCACAGCTGGAGCACGGCCTCCCTGCACTATGTGGGACACCTGTAATACTTCACCAGCCTGCTTTGTCATCAGCTGGCTGGAGGGGAACTGAGCCAACATGCTGTCATGCTAAGCAAGCTACGCAGAATGGGGCAGAGATGAAAACTACAGTGAGAACTCAGCATTAAAAATCCCTAATTCTCATGTCAAGGGTTTGACTGCACAGCTCCTACCAGATCCAGACTTGGCCCTGTGTTGAGATGTCTTCTCTGCTGCTCAGAACTTGGAAGGTAGGCTGTTTGTGTTAGCACTTTAATTATAATAACCTCACGGGCAATGTTTTGAAAAGCTTCACTGAGCTAATTGCCTGACTGACATTTTTAAGCTAAACAAGCAGCAGCGGTGTAGCAGCATGTCACAGCGAGCACGCTGCCTGCAGTCACATCTGTTGCTCAGGACTCAAGCTCTCCGTCAAACACAAACTCCTTCATCATCCACAAGGCCCACACTTTGGGTTTCTCTCTGGCTCAAATCTGCAATAAGCAAACTGCTTCACTAAGTGGGAAGCATGAGCCCAGAAGTACCATCTCAGGCTCACAGGCTGCGTGTTGGACTCAGTGAGCTCAAGCTGCCAAAATGCAGCCATAAGGTACAGCATGAGAGGCTCAGTTTGGGCTGAAAAAGCCAGCCCTTGGTGCTGGACCTGGACTTGGATGTCAAGCTCCTGACCTGCAGATTGCTGCATTTGCCCTGATGTTGGTACCTAACACGGACAAGCTACAGCTCACCCGGGTATTTCACCCCTTCTGGGAATCGCATCGATGGCAACACAAAAGTTGCCACAGAGCCTTTGAAATGTGGTCTGATTTTAGGAAAAACAAAAGAGCAGATGTGTTTCCCACAGCCTACACAGAGCAGGCAGCAGAGACACACTGCTCAGGGTAGCACCCAGCCAAAAAGTTTCCAAGGGATAACCAGGTGACCTTAGAAATGTCATGACAGTGCTTTCTAGCTCTGCTCCTGCTGTTCTGCTGGTAAGGAGCCTGCAGTTATTGAGTAGTTCATTATAACGTATGAGCAAGCTTTTTTTCCCCAATAAATCCAGTCTGGTTAGTTCAAAAAGTCTAGCAGACTCAACTGGCCCTTCTTTGCAAGGTGAACACCCTGCTGGCACAAACACATCTGACTGCAATGGAGATCTGCTGCACATGCACTGTGGTCATTGCGGAAGTTTTACACTGAATAATGGCTGCTGTTACCCACGGAAAGAGGAACCAAATATCCCAAACTTTCCACCAGGCTCATGGGAGAATGGATTTACAGAGCCCAGGAAACTCATTAAATATAAGGAAAAATATGAAAGTGATAGGAAAGAAAAACCCTTCTGTTCAAAACAAAAGAAGCAGGGAGAGCTTTCTCATACCTGTTCTTAGCAGGCTGCTGGCTGGAAGGGTGCGTTGCCAAAGGCAGGGCTCTCTGCACCAGTAGCATCACAACATCTCCATACTGCAGCACACCATCAAAACCTATAGACAGACACCTGTGTTAAAATATAAGCAAGGTTACTACCACTTATTGCACGGTTAGTTAAATATCTTGGGGAGTTGCAATAAGACACTTTTGTTTGCTTTTCTGCTATTCTGCAAGCATTAGAAAAGATTCCCTGAAAATACAGAAAACATCATTTTTCTTTAAAGCACAACAGTCACTCTCCTGGCTAACACCAAAGCTTTTAATTCATCTGCACTTTCTCATTACCAAAGAGGCCCCTGTTCTTTTTAAGCATCCTTATTCATATGCTAACATCACAGTAAATAACATCCACACCAGAAGCCAAAAGGGTTCATTAGTTGTCCCTCCATCCATAGCTAACTGGCTCAGAAATATGGGCTTCTGCCAAGAGTACCAGTAAGCTCCGATTTATCTGCTGCTACTCCCCTGTGAAGATTGCCTTGCATCATCATTCAAAGTCCCAGTGCATTGAGCTCCCACTTCATCTGGGGATGCATTTGTGTGTTTTAATCACTTTATTTTAAAAGAGAGAGATTTCTTCACAGAGGAGGAGGAAAAGGGGCAAGGAAACAGCTCAGTCTAGAGGTCAGGATACAGTGAACTGGATCAGTGTTATAGCTGGTGACTGTCATGTTCAAACTCCTTTCCACCCACCTTCAAACAACTCTTGCAGATTTGTTAATCATACCTTGAGAGGAACTCTAGTAACAGGACCATTAAACTTGTAAAATCAAGTGGTCAGGCATCAAAGTGTGGAACATCCTGGAAGAGCTCGATGAGCAGCACCACAGCTTGTCACAGACAGGGAGTTCTGTCCTGTTTGAGCAACAAGAACAGAATTAAAAGAGCAATGTCTGACTAAAACCAGTCTTTTTAGAAGATAAAGACATTTTTCTTTTCAGTGATGCTGTTAGCACCTTAGGTTATTACAAGTAAACATTTTCACTGCTACTGAAGACTTTCTTGATGGCTGTATTTGCATCAGGTGAGAAAAAAACACCTCAGCTTTCACTTTTTGGCTCTACCTCACTGGCACAAATCCAAAGCCATTAAACTTTAAGTACTTGCAGAAAGTCCAGAAACAAGTCAGGATTTCTTCAGTTCTTTTCTGGCTAAAGAAATGGAAACATTCTTTATTAATCTTAGATTTTGAAAGTGCTTGGAGTTTGTTGGGAAAGCGGTAGGTTGGGTTTCTCAGAAATTTACGATGTTTTGGCAGCATCCGTGCAAAGTTAAAGCACGTGGAATATTGAAAGAGTTAATATTTCACTTTTCCTCTAAACCAGTTTCAGTCATTGACTCCGATTCCCTATTCCCCTTGTCAGCAATGATACCACATTGCATTAAGCTGTGTGTAGGTATGTCAATTTTTGTTACGTACCTGGAAAGAAAAATAGCAGACTGATGAAGAAAACAGCCTCTTCTGTGTAAGGCCTCCTGCTGCTGAACTGAGCAAGATGGATACAAATTTGCTGGGGAAAAAACAACATAACAAGGAGAAATATCTCTGAGATGAGCTCAGATGAGCTTGCAGTGATGGCACGGTATCGGTCTTTCCAGACACGGGGATCATTCACAGAGACTCTGCTAATAGTCCAAAGTGAAAACACAGTTAGTACTGCCCAGACCCCTCACCACAGTTTGGGGAAGCAAACTGTAACGACATTCTCTAATTAGATCACCAAGGACTGTATCACTGGACCCAGTGAAGGTCACCTCGGCTCTTCTGAGCAAGGCTTTGACACATTTCTCGCATGGTACAGCCCCACAACTGCAGCGCTCGCAGGCGAGGGCATCTTGGATCTGCGGGAGTGAGAGGACTGCGACCTTTCCTCCCTTCACTGACCCTCAGCTTCCTCTCCTTTTCACTTGTTACCACCGACACCACTCGCTCTGGGCCCTATCTCCAGGTGCTCTCCAGCGGCCCGGCTCCCAATAGCACCGCTCCCGGGGCGGGGAGAGGGGGA
>NW_010173589.1:5725-14104 GCF_000695765.1 Mesitornis unicolor | reverse complement strand
TATCTTATTAATTTATCTTTAACTTTTTTATTATCTTATTTATTAACTCTAGAAATGTCAGTTTTATCTTCCCTCACTCCTGTATCTGGAAGATTTAGAGCGTGCTTGTTGGGAATGGAAATCAATTTGTTCTGGTACAAAACCATCTGTGAACAAGCCCTAAGGATTTACTGGGACATCCCGCGTGCTGTTGCTGTTGTCATGTTAATACCTTTTCTGTCGGGTGAGAGTTTTGTAGCCTAGACAGGAGCTGAATTTCTAGTGGAGAAAATAAACTCCCCAAAAAGAAAAAACAAAGTTTTGATTTAAAAAAAAGGAAGTTTTGATGTTTATCCTGATTTACCTTTTTGCCAGCATCTATAACAGAGGTTGAAATGATTACCCATCGGAAATACAGGTGATTTTTCACTTACTCAGAATCAAGTTCCTTTCAGGTCTGCAGAGGGTGTATCATTAACTGCAATAAAAATAGATTAGTGGAGCTTTGTGACAAAGCCTCAAGACCACATGCAAATAAATAGAGAACTCTGCACAAGCCTAAGGTAATTTTTTATTATCTTCTACATGTCGTTAGGAACACAGAAATACCTCAAGCCATATGTCTGATCACTCGTTTAGCGTTTCTGATAACATGAAAATGGTAGAGATTAGTATGATTAAGTGATTCGGTGCTGATGGACTACAGCAAGTCTTTCCTAATTTTCCTTGAAGCCAGCTGAAATTCCATTGTTTTGTTTAATGGGGCTTGGTTTAGGCTCAGGGATCTGTAAGTGGAACATCAATGGCCAAATAAAACAAAAATGCTTGCTAATACTTGGGCAATACTGTTATTTTTGAAATCTTCTCATCTCAGATACAGAGACAAAACTCTTGCTGTTTTGAGTTAGTTTTGTCTGGATGGTACAGTAAGGTCAGTCTTGTGACAGTTACAGCTTGGGAGGATCTTTTCCTAATCTATTGTTTCTCATATTTAAGGAAGAGCAGCTGCTTGTTAGATAAATGGGTAGGGCGTGCCAGCCCAGCACCACATCCCAGTGCCCACAGATAAATGCCTTCGGTTGGAGTTGTCATAGGCTGGATTTTACACCTAGCAATGTATGTTTTATATAATTTATATCTTGCTTGTAAGTAGTTACTAAGCCTGTTTCAGCTTTTTTTTCCCCACAAAAGACCCAAATTTAATTAAAAATTGATACTATACCCTATATTATATGATCCCATAGTTTTACTTACAGCATTTTTCAACAGATCTTGGCAACGCCCTTTCGTCGCCATAATTGGGTTCGCATAGTTTGGCAAACCGTCATGCAAATGTGAGAAATGAAACGAAAGTCCAGACCCGCAGGCTACAAAAAGCGAGTCAGCGCAGGTCTGCTTGCTCAGAAGAAGGGCACCCACATGGTAGTTCGGCTTCAGTCTTATGCAGTGGAGTATTAAAAAGTTGAGGAGGGGGAGGATTGCCCCAGTGTGGTGCTAATTGGTATCAATTAAATTACATTTTTAACCCAGTAGCCACTTGGCTAATGACCCATGTGTTTTACTTTTGGCTCTGGTGCAAACTCAACGGTTATGGATGAGTAAGCAAGAAGGAGCTGCCTGTTCACGAGAGCCTCCATGGATCCCCAGACAATCTCTGGGGGGTGAATTTTACAGCGGGTGTGTCACGTGTGTAAAAGGGGGCTGAAGTTTGGGTTGTCAGGAGAGTGGCTGCTGCAAGTAGGTGGCAGTGGGGTCTGAGCCTGTGGGACTGTGGGGTCCTCGTGACCTGAGGGCCCATGGCTGCCACTCAGGGCAGAGGTGAGGTCCAAGTGATCTCCTGGGCATGTGTGGGTCCGGTCTGAGGAGCGGCCGCCTGTACCACAGACTAGTGGCATTTTGCAGGTGTTAAATGTTGACAAAGCCAGAGCTCTCCTTTGAGAAAGAGAAGGCAGGGGAGAGGTGCTGTGCCTTGTAGCACTGGTTAGTGACTGATGTGCATGTATAAAACAGCAACAGGGAAGATGGCATTTATATATTGGCTTGGCCAAGGGGATTTTAATCAGTTATGATGCATCCTATAAGCAGCAGGACTCTGAAATGCTGCTGAGGGGAGCACTTTGGTACTGGAAGGGGGTAAAGAAGGAAGGAAGGTACGAAGGAAAGAACATGTAGATAAGAGTTACAATGTCTGACTCACTGTGTTTTCTAAGGTGTCTGTTTTATTTGAACTGCTTACTCAATATTCCTTGTGTTACTTTGCTTTATACCATTCCTCCAATGACATTAAGAGCAGCACATTGGGATTTAATGGTAGAAACAGGATTTCTGTTCATTTGGTATTATCCCCTACTCCTCCATGAACCAGATTTGATTCTAGACAACTATAACAATTTATCCATTAAGTTGCTGAAACTATAATCTCTGGGTGTGCTGCGTTTTGTTCATGTTCCTAATCAATTTATGCAAGGCTGGTTATTTCTGCTGAATGCTGAGTGCTGGGACAGGCTGCTCAGAGCTGCCTGTTGTTATCTCTTTTATAAATACATGTGGAAAAGCCAACTTCTGACGAGGATGGTTGCAAGGCAACAATAGAGCAGAAGATCTGCCACCCTGGCAGTAACAGTGCAACCAAATGTGGTATTAAATAGGTGCTTGCTCTGCTTTGGCTTCTTCTCTGCAGTATTTCCATCGTAGCATCCCCAAAGGCAAGGGGGTGGGAGAGGGGCACTTTGATTAAAAGGATCACTAAAAGCCAAGAAAATTAGGAAGACACCTCCACTACAGTGGGGTTTTTAGAAAGGTTTCCTTCTCCCAGGCTTGCGGTTTTTTTGTCAGGAGCAAGGTGTTGAAGTGCCTTGGTCCATCTTGGTCTCTGCTCTCAGCTCAGGGTCCTGCTTCCTCGAAAGGGACAGCGGTGGGTCCAGCCTCTGCTCTTGTGGTCCAGCCTCGCAGGTGTGGTGGCAGTGGCAAGGTTTAGCTGTAGAAGTGGGGTACAAAGGACCCTCTGAAAAATGACTTGGTGAGTTTTGAGTCCATGTGCCGGCCGTTGTTTCACTCGCATTGCTGGTCAGGGAGTTGGGTGGAAATCCAGCAGCAACTCGCTGCTCTTCTGGAGGGATGCCAGATCTTGGTTGGCTTCTCCCTGAGTATTCCCAAAGAGTGGAAGACCACAAAAAAGCAGTGTCTGCTTGAGATGTTTAAAAGATTGGGTTTTTTTCTCAGTAATTGGAAAATCTTTATCATCATTCATATTACAAGTTAGCTATCCTCTAAATCATTTTTTCTGAGGGAGAGTCATAATGGTGATGGTCTCCAGTGAGTCACCCAGGTGGGAATCCAGACTTTTACATTTCTAGAGCATGTTATGCATGACCTTGACCTTTGAAATGTTGCTTTAAGAGTAACAGGCTAGCATTTTTAGATATGCTGTAGCATTTTTAGATATGCTTTATTCCAGTTCAGTTATCAGCAGATTTTCATTTATGCTATAAGCAACTCTGATTCCTATCTGTTTCTGAAAGCAAAACATTGCTAGTGATGTTCAGAGACACACATTAGTGTAAGTTAAGTGTAGCTTAGGGCTGAGCTTTCACCTGTGTATGATGCGGCTCAGTGGGACAAATGTGGTCAGGCACAAATGATATCTCACAGCACAGGGTTTATGCCAGTTGTGGGAAGACTGGCGATAACTTCGTGTAAGTAGGTGTTATACCAGGACAGGTCACCTGCCGATGTTAAAAATAAGTATCTGATCTGGGAAGGAGAGTTTATAGCGGATTGGTGCTCAGCACCACGCTGCTGCAGCGTGTTGGATCCCACTTGAGAAGCTGTGAAATGGGCACTGCATAAGCTGTGTCTCTGAACTGCGATTTCAAGGAGATTGCAGCTCGCTAAAAGGTCAGAGAGCAGGGCCAGGAATAGCATACAGATTTTTTGTTGTTGTTTGTTTGTGGAAAAGAGAGCTTAAGGGCACAAACCCGAGCAGCAAACAAATGAAGCTTTTGCTTTGCTGAATGTCTTGCTTATAAGAACCTCAGCAATGAGGTGCTCTTGAACTGGCATCCATCTCCTGCCTTAAAGGGAAAAGCAGTCTCTGTTGTTCCTTAGTGGTGTCTGTTTTGCAAACGCTTTGTTTTTATATCCCCAGTTATAGGTTGATTGGACTGATTATTCTGTGTTTGGGAAGGTGCCTTTGAGCAGTCTAAGCATCTAGTAATATTGGATAAAGCAACCTCCTCCCCCCTGAGTAAAGGATGTTGCTCTGAACCCAAAAGCAGTGTTGTCCTCCTTCGGGAGGGTGACGGTAGCGTCGCACAGTCCTTGCCGTGATACTCATCCCTGCTTTTGGGTAGGTATGTGCTATTTGGCATGGTTGGCCTATATACATTCCTTAAGATTTTATTAAAGATCATTATTTCTGTTGTACTTTATCCATGTAAAGATAACATATTAATGAAGGTTTCCATAGCTGAAAGGAATTCAGCTGGAAGTCCTCTGGCTGATCTGACCACAAGGCATGTTTTATCTTCATATGTGTTTCTTCCCTTTTGCCTCTAATTTCCAGTATCTAATTGTTGTTCCATGGTTCCTGACACTGGTGGTTAAAGCTGAGAGCTGATTTCCTTTTTATTTTTATTTTTAATATCTTCTGGCATCTATAGGCTGAAGGTCAGGACATGGAGAGTCCAGAATTTAAAGGAACTTTGGGCTGCTTTGAGCGTGTCCTTTATGGAAATCAGATTTAGTTTTAAGTACAGGATATGTTACGATAATTTAAATTTGGACAATTTAAAAGCTGCTTTTCTGTAATGATTCCAGGAAGAGAAGGCACTGGGAAGTCCCATTTTTGGAACTGCTGAGCATCTGAAGCCATTTTCAGTAATTTCAGCAGAAGTTCAGATGTATTACCCCAACCGTCTTTCTGAAGATGCTCCCTTTGGTCTCACTTCCATTTCACATAATATATGTCATCTAATACTGGTGTATTTCATCTTCTCTGGCTGTATTACTGTCTTGAATCCATTTACTGGAATTCCTGTGCTTTCTTTTCAAGCACTTACTGCTAACCACTAATAAATCTGGATCAGATTTGGGACTTGGTGGGATGTTGGGCTGTCCAGGATGAAACTTTATTGTTTCCCGTTACAGGCTGTGGCTGGCAATTGCCTTCCCCTCCCTCCCACCCTCTGTCATCTGAAGCCCTCCCTTACTGCACCAGCATTTTCTACCCCAGCTGTCCCTGCTCATTGCTCTGTCCCCAGTTTCTGCTGGTGTCTCTTGTAAGGGTGATCCTGCTGGAAAATGTGCCCACAGCTGCTCCTATGTAGGGGGCAGAAGGCTCCTGGCATGGACTGCTGCAAATCCCATCTGAATCATCTCATCCACATGGACTGCAAGAAGTTTAAGTATCAGAGGAGCAGCCAGGGGCCTAGTGTGAAAGATAAGATTAGAAATAAATCAAGAGTACATGGCCAAGATCACATCTTTTACTGAATTCTCTTTTTCACCCCTCTCTCTTTTCATTTGAAGCATTTAGGATGGGAAATGTCTTTTCACATTTCTGTAACTGCTCAACAACAGTAAAACAAAAAGTAGTCAGAAATGTGTCTCTTCAGTCTCTAGTTGTCGCAGGCGCCAGCATTAAGTGGTGGTTTTCGTGGGCCGCAGTTTGGCTGCCTGTCTCTTCCCGGGTTTTGTGTTCGCCGTCACGTGGGAACGAAAGACGACAAAAAGCCTCTGCTTTTCTCCCGATGGGGCCTGCTCACAGGTCACAGAGCTGTAACCCCCCTGCAGGGATAGGGTGGTACCCAGGGTGAGCGGGAGATGCTGCCGGGAGGTGGACTCCCACGGCCGAGCTGAGCTCCCAGCTGCCAAGTGTGGTTTTGTGCTAGGTTGCGTTTTTTTAAGTACAAACTTCCTCTGCATTTTTTTTTCCCTTAAGTTGAGGGAACCCAAATTGTTTTTCCATGTGTGTTTTCAGATGGAAATGCTTTTCTTCCTCCTTTTCTTTCTGTCAAAAGAACTAGTGGAAAATATTTTTCGTATTATTCAAAGACCTTTATTTTTCCCCCCCGGGCTTACTCTTTACTTTGGACTGATGCCTCGTTTTTCAGTAGCAGATCAGACCTACCAAAAGAGATATCTGCTAGACAAGCAAAGCGACTCTTTAAAAATTAATCTGGTGCGCTTTTCATACATCAGGATTGACAATTGTATGTTATTGGCATTGCCATGATCTAAAAATGGTAATAAAATAAAGATTCTTTAGGCTGGCACTTTTTGATGTCCTGAATGAATTCTCTTATGGGCTGTGTTTGGAATATCTTGGCAAGCTTGTATCTCTCTATTACTTAGAAAGCAAGAAAGTAGATTCTGGAAGTGACTTCTTTCTATTATGGGAATATCTAGTACACAGAATTAGTGTTTACTTTTTGTTAGGCACAACATCTGGGGATTTCAGTTTCTTCTGCTAAATCTTATGCTTCAATTAGCCTGGTGATGGTTATTCTGAAAGTACCTCAGGTCTTTTTTTGAGCTGTATGACAGCAGTATTTTCAAATTAATTCTCCATAAGTTTTGAGTGTTTATGGAAGTGCCAGGTTAAAGCACATTTCCTTCTATGGCTTATGTTTTCCTCATCTATTCTTATCATTATTATAAATGTGTAACTTACTGTAAGGGAATGAATTAAGAGAAAAAGTAAGCATGAAATTCTAATACAAGTTTTGGTACTGCCCTTATTCTTCTACATTTGCCCTATTTTCCACACAAATAAAATTGACCTGTAATAAAATACCTTACCTCACACCTGATATTAATATTTATATGTATTTATATGCTGAATACTTGATGTACTACTGAACTTCATGACTTGCTATTTTTGTAGTAGTTAGAAGTAACTGCAAGTAGAAATGGGAATGCCGGTTGTCAGAGGAAGCACAAATGATGTGCCAAAAAACTGCTGCAGTTTAGTGCTGACTGTAGACCTCAGTTTTTAACAACTTCTTGAGGGTACGCCATGACAGTATTTCTTTATCCGAACATGATCATTTATATGCATAACACACTTCATATGCGACCCATATTTAGATCACTTCTAGGATCCCTGTGAATGTTCCTTCTTCACATTCTTTCATGAAGGGTGTGTGTCCAGAGAGGCCTTAAAAATTACTTTTAAGGGAAAAAATGCCTGAGAAGTACCACGCCCTATTACACCAAAGAAGCCCTGTGCTGTTTTTCTTTAGGTTATGTTTCTTTTTGTTTTCTTTTTCCTTCCTGAGGTGCATGCTACCTGAGAGTTGCCCTGGAGTATTTGATGGTGGTCCTGGCATGATGGGCTGGTACCCGGAGGCAGACGACAGTTGGTGTATACATATCCCTCTTCAATCACTGCATGGGATCATCCTTCAAGTTAAACCTAAAAAGTCATCTTTAAATTCAAACAAGGATGGTTATTCCCAGTGAATCCAAGTCAATTTGAAACAGTTCTTAAATTGCCGCAGTCTAGTAGACTAGGTGAAACAAAAAAAGGGAATACAGGGCGTGCAAAGGTATGACCTCTGGTTACCCTGCTGTAGTCCTCATTTCCCCTCTGCTTCATCATTTGTCTGTAAATCTTTTCAGCTGGCATCAGACTGAGTGCTTGGGTTTCAGCAGTTGTCTGCTGGTTGTCCATATGCATCCTGCTTCTGGCACCAAGCGGCCACTGTCACCACGTTATCTGGCACAGCGGTCTCCAAAGGGGGTGCAGGAAGAAAATATTAGGACTTAAGTAGTACACACACATAATTTATAAATACATAAATATATATATTCTGGAAGTGTGAGCTCAAAAGCTTTTACTGATGGGCTACATGATCAAAATAGTTTGGAGACCACAGCTCTAGCAGATGGTAAATCAGTTCATTCTTATGTGCCCCCTGATTATGGCTCTGCTAAATTCAGCCTTCTGCAAATACAGCCTCCTCCCAGTTTGTACATGCTGTGTAGTGAAACGAATCCCCCACGTAATTCAGCTGAATACCACCCCTTCTCCAAGAGAAGACATAAATGAAGGGGTCTGGCTGAAGGGCAAGCATGCTTGCAGCCTGCCTCTCCAGTGCAATTAATTGAAATGCATCCACGTGATTGCTTCATTCTGATTTGAAAGGGAGTTGGTTGGTTTCCCAGTGCAGTCAAAAGAGCTGTTTTCTTCTCCTAAAGTGAAGCGCCTGGTATCTGATGCCCTATTTACAGAGGCTGGTTAGGGGAAGGAAAGGCAAAGGGGTGCAGCCAGGCAATGGGGTCATTGAGGCGAGGAGGGGGAGCAAGCATGGCGCTGAAGTTTGCAGGGCTGGCAGGGAGCAGCAAACACGGAGCTGAGGTGACTTAGGCACCATCCCTACCGTTCTGCCCCGCTGC
>NW_010173589.1:0-5694 GCF_000695765.1 Mesitornis unicolor | reverse complement strand
TCCTGCTGTCCTGACACTCCTTTTCTCTGGGAGCAGTGCTTCCCCGCCTTCGCCGTAAATGAAAAGGCGGAAGCTTGCCAAGGCACTTCGGAGGATGGCCTCTGCTGGGGCATGGCAGCGGGATCCTGCTCCTGGTAGCAACTAGATGAGCTTCAGGTGAACCCACAGCTTCACCCCCTTTGGAGTTATGAATGTGAGTCTGTGCTAATGCCCCCTGTGTAGGAACCCACGTGTGTGGCCAGCGTAGGGGAAGTGATTTGCTCCTTTTTGCACTTCCTGGGATAAACAGTCAAGCCGAGGAGCAGGGAAAAAGAGTGGGACACACAGACAGATGGACACCTCTTGTCTAGCACTTTCAGAGACCAGACCTGAATGCCAGAGACTCCAGCCCAGTTGACAGGCTGCAAATCTAGCTGAGGTGTGACTGCACCACTGAATGCTTTGCTCAAGGAGATAAGAGCCCTGAAGTCCTTTCCATTTGCTTGAATCAAACCATTATTGGATTTTTTTTTTCCTTTCTTTTTAACTAAACTTCCTTTCTGCTAGAGTATACATCCAGGTTCCAGGTGGTCCGAGCTGAGGATGCAAGCCCAGAGAAGAATTTGGTCCCCATCTCCCACTCCTGGTCCCTTGATAAGTGGTGTTTCCTCTGTCCCAGCTCCATGGCTGCCAGCTGAACCCTGCATCACCTACCTGTCTTCAGGGGTGCTCGAGGGCAAATACTTTATGGTCGAAGACTAGAGTCAGATCTGTACAGAGCAGAGGGAAGCAGCCAGCGGAGGACTGATATTTATCTAGGGAATGGGTCCCTGCCATGTCAACCCTGTCTTCTTACTTAAAATAAGCAAAATCAGGTAAAACTGGAAAAGGAATACAATTCTGGGCTTACAGTGTACTTAGTATCCCACAGGTGGAACTGCAAAACAAGAAAAATAAAGCATTGATGCTGAAAGAATTCACTGTAATTTATTATTCAGTGCTAAGCAGTAGCACGATTGAACTTGATTTATAATGAAAGCGTATATTTTGTTTCCACTTAGTGATTGCTTTTGTTACAGCCAGTAATAATACCGTAGCTTATCCTGCAAATATGACTGCCCTGCTTTGCTGTAAGGCGTCCCATTTTTCAGAGGAAAAAAAAATCAAATTATGGTGGCAGCTTGGAAGGTTAGTGCATAGCTGCTGTCACATAAAGCAGAATTAATTGCCAGAGCTTTAAAATACATGCAATATGTGTACTGACTTTTTACAAACTGGCACTCTTAGTGATTGCTGGTAGCAATTATGCCAAAGTTTTATGCTTCTAAGGTCAAACAGAAGACTTCAGTGGTGAATGATTACAGGTAAATTTTGGGGCTTTACCTTCTGAAGTGTATCTTTTTGCTCTTTCCTGACTTAAATATACAGTATGCACTTCTGCCTCTGTTGCTGCACATGATGCTGCACCTTCCTGTTGCGCTACTGTGAAAGCACTGATACAGAAAGTAAGTCCCTGCATAAGCCAGAGGATAAGAGGAGGAGGAGGGTGCTGAGAAAGGAGGGGAGGGTGGGCAGGGACCAGCAATCCATCCAGGTGATGGCAGGGGAGCTGGATGTGATGCTGGGATGGTTTCTGCAGATGCACGACCCCAGTGATGTTGACCTGAAGGGCTGGAGGGGTTCTTGAGGGTTACTGCACTGGCATGCAGATTAGAAAAGGCTGTTCCATGAATAAAACTATCACAGGCTGTTATGACCTTCAGAAAGCAACATTGTGTTTATTTCCAGTTGGCTACAAAGTCCTGCTGCTTGGAGAAGATGGATTCCTGTATAAGTATTTACACTCTTAATTTTTTCTGTTTCCTGAAATAGAGTGGGAGAAGGGCAGGAGAGGAAAGCAGCATGGTGGGTGAGGTGGGAGGGCAAATGGTGAGCACAGAAGTCGTCTGTGTTAGGCATATGTGGTAATAATTTATCTTCTGCAGTATGCAAATATGCCAGCCAGTATGTAATAAACAACTTCAAGGCAGTTTCATATTGAAAAAGATTTATTCAAACCAGGGACCCAGCTGATAATGTGAATGAAATCCAATAATCAGAACAGTTATTCATAGGTGGGATATTTGAATCAGAGTGCCTGCATTCTCTTTCTGAGTCTTTAAAGTACTTTGCAGTCTTCTGAGAAATTGTATTGAGAATGCTTGAAATTTTAAAGGGTGACTCACTGTATTTTCCCCTCCAAACAATTAAGCTGTTTCACTGAGCTCATCTTCGCTGGTCTGGTATGTAATACCTTGTTTTTCCTTCTGCTGTTGCCTAAATTTATTCGTCTAGTAGTGTTGTTAAATGTGAACCTTTTTTTAATGACACTTCTTTTTAATGCTACAGTTGATCAGTAACCCAGAAGTTCATAGCTGCATGGAGGATTGCCACAAATAATGCAATTCTGTGCAGCTTCTTAATCTGGGCATCGAGCAAATCACTCTTGAAAGAAATCCAGCCTTTGCAGCAAGTAGGTTTTTCTGAGTTTTCACTCAGGTTGGGGTAGGTGTTTATCCCCCAACTCTCTCTACTGCTCTGTGGTCCAGCCCTGACCAGGTGAGCAAGTCCAGAGAGGCATTATCTCAGCGCATCCTTCACCAAGAGAATCCTGTGGTGGCTGTGAGATTCAAAGACAAAGCAAATGTCACCTGATGCTGTGGGTGCAGTGGTTTTTTTCACAAGCTGAGCCACCACCATCATCTTGTAAAGTCTGGGTAGTGAGGCAGGCCCTTGCAGTGCCCTGGTGAGACACTGGCAAGGAAAAGTTATTTGGTATCACTGGGAGGAGATGGGGAAAGGAATAATTCATTTCCCTGACTCCTGCTGGGAGAGAAAATGGGGAGCAAAAAGGGTCCTATTGGAAGTGGAAGCTTTTCCTGAATTGGAAGCACAAGTGGTGGCTCGCAGCGGGGCTTGGAGGGAAGCAGAGGCTGGAGGGAGGCAGGGCGGCCAGTGGCGGCCAGCTGGCCCCGGGACTGCGGCAGCGCGCCTGGGAGGGAGATCCTTGGTCCACTGCCAGCGAATCTGGGAGGAAAGCAGCTACCGATGGTGTTAGTCAGAGTACGACTGCGAGTGCTGATCAAAGGGCTGGCGTGCTGTAAGAATGACGGGTTGGGCGTTATCTCATTTCCCCTTTCACATAACCCTGGGGACAGGGGAGACCGTTAATGACAGCTTGGTGGTGAATGAAGCCAGAACAAAGCTGAAATGTGTAAATAATTTCTCACAGGAGTTTTCTCTTTTGGTCCTTTTGTAGCATTTCACAGGCATAACCTTCCAGTTTGCATGTTGTTTCTTTTTCCCTGGCTATCACTGTTCCTGTTTAATCCTTAACGATAGTATTATGCAGTAGTAATGGTGAGGAAGAAGGCTTTTCTCAATGATAATGTCAAACATAGTGTGATACAATTCCTGTAATATTTTGGCTTAATACTATGCACATGGTGCCAGCAGTATTACTGAATGGTTCAGAGATTGCTGTAATACTCATTAGGGATGCTTTTTCAGAGCTCATGTAAGAGGCCCCAGAAGACATGCAGAAGAGTGAACACATCATTTATATTTGCAAACGGTGGCAAAAATAGGCTGCTGGAGAATTAAAGCTCAGTCAGCCTAACTTTGATCCCTAGCAATGCATGAATGCAACTAACAGTCAATATCTAAGCGCTTACTGAGTAGAACAGCATTAAAAAAGCAACATGGATTTCTAAGAACAGATTGTTTCAAAGCAGCTGAATTTCCAGCACTGTCAGATGAGGGTGCCTCATAAACAGAAGGGAGGGAATAAACGAGGTGTATCTGCTGATGCAGTCAAGCACAAAATTTCATAAGCAACCAAGAGAAAAGAGGCTCCAGAACTAGAGCCATGGTGATTCACTTGGCTGCATCACAAGCCTTGTGACTTCTCTTCCTCTTATGGCTGGTTTATGAAGTTTGCGGGTGTCCTGGACTTGGAGGAACCTTGGGGGGCATAGGAGATGAATTCAAAACTATCTTGGCAGGCTGGAGTGAGGGTCCACAATGAAGAAGTTGGAATTTTACAAAGAGAAGCGCTAAGAGTTGTACTCATAAAGGAGAATTCAAATGTCTGTGGGCTGGGCCATTTGGAGGATGTCTTATGATGTGCTTGCACAGAAAAACAGATCTTGTTTTGGAGACGTTATGTGTAAAATATAAAGGAGGGTCAGCCTAGATTCTTTTTAAGAGAATGTATTCATTGCTGAAAAATCCTGAGAGTCGTTGTCCTGCCAGAGGGTAATAGAGAGGCCTTGTTAAAGCCAAAGCACTTGAAGAAGATTGGAAGGAGGGCAGCAGGCACTGGCTGGTGTGTGCTGCTTTACTGAAATCTAGGAACACAGTTGCTCCCATGGATGGCAAATCTATTTTGGTTGTGAGCTAATGCATCTGCAGTCTCTGTAAGCGAAAGAGGAGAAATATGATGGCCAGGGAATTAGGATCGCTTTTCTCTCCAAAATAGTGTTTCCTTCCATGTGCTCTTCTGCTGGAAAGGAGGTGGGTACAACGGGATAGGTGGGTGAAGTCAGAGGTCCCAAAATGGGACCCCTGCCCTGGCAGATGAACATTGATTGTCTTTGAGATTCAAAAAGTAACCAGTGAGTAGTGGGAGCAAATTTTTTGCTCCATTTTTTGGAGCAAATTCCATTGTTTAACTGCTAAATAAGAGAAATGTCACTTTGACTTCTTCCAGCAATGCCCTGGCAGAAAGATCAAGCCTTTTTGCTGTTGTTTCTAAACATGTTTGAGGAGAGGAAGCTTTTGACAGTTCCCAGCATCAAATACTTTCTCCAATCAGCTGCTGTGACTGCAGTCCCACAGCGCAGTAGGTGTGCCATCTGCTTGGGCCTGGCACTTGAGTCCCTGGGTCTGCTTCCGCTCTGCTCAGCCTGCAGATGCCGCTGGGCCCAGGAGAGGACACTCGGTGAGGAGAGCGGGTCTGGCAGTGGAACCGGTGTTTTGATCACTTCTTGGCAAGGGGTCTTCGGCCAAGCCAGCGGAGTTCATCTCAGAGCATTGCTCTAGGCCTGTCTCAGGTGTAAAACCAGCACTTTTTCAAAAGTTTTTTTTAATATTGTAGTGAGTACCAGAGGAGAGAAATGACACAGGAGATTTTTATTTTTATTGGTGCCATTTCATACAATCACAGAATGGTTTGGGTTGGAAGGGACCTTTAGAGGTCATCTAGTCCAACCTCCCTGCTGTAAGCAGGGACATCTACTAGATCAGGTGGCTCAGCCCCATCCAACCTGGCCTCGAATGTTTCCAAAGATGGGGTGTCTACCACTTCCCTGGGCAACATTTTTCAGTGTTTCGCCACCTTAATTGTAAAGCATTTCTTCCTTTTTTGAACAGCTGTAATTTTGACTTCTTGCCCGAACCTGGGCCAGGCTGGTTCAGAGGTCCAGCTTTGATGTAAGTGAATTTGCAGTTAGCCTTTGGTGGCCTGGGGTTGGCTGCTTTGATGACTCTGCTTTGAAGGACTGCAAAGGAAACACCAGGGGCTTCCCCCACTCTTTACTTCTTTTGAAGAGGCTGCGCCTTTACAACTTGTGGGGCTTTGTGGCAGGCGGGCAGGGCCGGGCCTGGCAAAGGGGCGGTGAGGGCAGGCGGTGGCAGCCTATTTCGAGAGGGGGTGTTGTGAAGAGGGGGATGGCG
>NW_010173588.1:0-7748 GCF_000695765.1 Mesitornis unicolor | reverse complement strand
GGCCGGCGCTGTCCGCGGTGCTGAACCCCGCCAGCCATGTTGGTCCCGGTGGAGCCCGCCGCTCGCTCCCGGCCGCGCAGGGTCAGGTGTCGAGGCACGGCTGCGGGCGTCCATCGCGGGGTTTGCTCCTCTCCGCTATTTTTGCAGCGTTCACAAGGCGGGACGGTAGGGGAACGCTTTCGCCAAAAGCCTTTATGTAAGGCACTGTGTCACTTTGGTGTTGAATGCTGGTAGTAAAATCAGTGACAGAAATACTATAGTGCTTCCTTGTTCAGAAAATGAGCCCTTCCAGCAATAAAGATTTTTTTGTAGACAACTTGCCAAGCATAACGTTACCTATATAAAATGGAACTGCAGCTGAACAGGAACTTGCTATTTTTAACCATAGGTTCAGTTTATGAGAACCAAATATACCAAAACAGTGTATCATTAGTGAGAATGCAATAACCACTGAGAGTATGGGGAATGTTCAAGAAAAAACAGGTATCCATTAGCAGCAATAACAGACATCCTTCTCTCTCTCTCTCTCTTTCTTTCTTGACAGTTAAATTTCTAAAAATGTACAATCCAGAAGATTTTTTTCTAAATTCACCTTAATGTGCTTCAGTATCTCTAGTACATTAAAAAAAATAATAAAGCTTTTTTTCACCACAGAGATGAATGTTCATTTTCTGTAATTGCACACTGGGTGTTTCAAATGCAGTTGCCTTATAAAAAGCAAATATGTTACTCTGGTTTGATGCATAAAGGCTAAAAAAGACAAATCCAGCCTGATGTGTTTCATATGGAAGGATAACAATTTAAAAATACACAGACTTTTTAACATTCTGTCTCTAAAAATAGAATGAATTGATATGCAGGGTCTTCAAATTAAAGGTCAGAGGTGACAAACCAGAACAAAGGTCATGCAGCTCATTTTCAAGCAATCAGTTTCTAGTTTTTTCATGGTTGAACAAAAGCTTAATTATACAGAAAAGTGAGGACTGTACTATTTAATTAGTCAATTTTAACAGAAATAGAGGTATTTTTACACAATTCCCTCATTTTTTTTGAATGTGGCTGTAATACGGAATTATTTGTGCTATATTACTGATATAAAAATGGGTCTAAATTTAAACATTTAAATACATTTCTTAATTTAAGATTTAATAATCTGCAGTCTGCGTTTAGTATTTGTACTTGAGAGCTGAGAGAAGAGTGTAGTCATGTTCTGCTTTTTCAGAGATCTTAGCAAAAAAATATGAAGAGGTCTGTCCTGATGATACATACTGTTATTTCAATTGCAAGTCCATGCAGTTTGGCATTTGTGTACATACTTACTATTTCTAGCAAAGCACTTTTCTTCCCAGAAATCCTACATCCAGTATGCAGCATTATCTATGCCACCGGGCAGTAATTACACAGACCTAAAAACTGGCCGTTCAGCTGATATGTGTATGTATGTGATTATAGTTGTATTATATGCAGTGTAATATTCTTACAGTAATTAAGATTCAGGGTTCTTAACAATTTGAAGGGATTGTTTCAATGTTTCTATTAATAACATCACATTTACACTAAACCATGTTTCCTTAAATATTATAAAGGTATTTAATAAATATTCTATAGCTATCATTTGATACATGTTTATACCATGTGCAGTATCGCAACACCTAAGGATAATGCCCACAAGTTATACAGTTAAAATTAGTACACTCACTAGGATTTTTGTATTGCGTAGTAGGTTTTTGCTTTTCTTTCAGACACAGTGTCTCCTGTACCTACTTAATATACTGATGTGTGCTAATTTTAAAGATTTTCATCTTTGATCATAGAGATTGTGAATTTTTAGTTATGTGCCCTTGATGTTCCTGTGCACTTTTTTTCTGGTTTGAATTAATGACCTGTCTGTACTAAAGTTTATTTTAAAATGACCATGTCATCACTTTATTTGTTCGGTTGTTTCAAGCAGTGACTCACTCGGAAGGTGTGACATACAGCACTGCTGTCCAGTCCAGCTAAAATGAGAAAAACGCCATATGCCCTGTCCTATCCCTACTTCTAGGAAAGTGAATATTGGCGTTTAAAATACAGACGCTTAGCTATTGTTTTACATTTCTACCCTTTGGTTTTATTGTTTCAATTCATAATAGTCATAGCAGTATTTGGTGAGCATGTTATGAAATACAAATTATAAAAAAATGTCTCTCAAGTAATAATTCAGTGATTAAAAAAAATCCAATAAAAACAAGAAAGAAGATTTTGTGTTTTGTAGGTAAATGGCATGTACAAATTAAACAAAAATGTTCTGCAAAGGATGTGTAAAAGATGTATAAATTCCATTAAAACAAGTATTAGATTAATGTAAAACAAAAACAAAAAATATTTTTATAAACAAAAATCTACAGAATATATTTTAAAAAATAAAACTTCTTGTAGTGGCATCACTTTTGAGGGGATGATGTTAAAGTCTGAATTGGTTAGAGTATTTTTATAACCTAAACAAACGTTGTAAGTTTTACCATTTGCTTGTAGAACAGATTTAATTTCTGTTTAAAATTCATTTTGCCATGAGGGAAAAACAAGCACAATTCTGTGTGTACATCTCTACAGTGAATGTGAACATTACACATTCAATTCACTGTAATCAGGGAGAGTGAAAAAAAATCCATTTTTCTTTAAACTTAAAAAATTAATTTAATTTTATTGCCATAATGTCTTTTTCTTAATTTAGCCTTTAACATCTATCTTTTCCTGGCTTCATGTGGCATAGTTTTGTTTGCAAATAGTTTTCAAGTGGACAAATAAAATCTTACAAATAAATGTAGCTTCTCACTGAAATAAATAACTACAAAATTAATTAGTATTCAATCCCTGAAAAATATGTTGATCTGTCTATGATCTATGATTTGTGACTCTTTAAAGGTTTTTCCCTATTAAAGTAATAATTTAATACTAATTATTTTTGTTAATTTTAAGAAATACAAAGAAAAATCTGCCTGAAGCCAAATGTGATAAGATCACAAGGTAGTTTTCTCATTGTTTCATTTACTGTATAGCAGATCAACGTGTGGCAATTTCAATATACCCATGCTAACAGTAAACAAAGAATATAATATTCTACTGTGGAAGAAGAAAAACAGTGGTAGGTAGTAGAGGGTGATGTGTTCTATTTTGAAATTATGTATTTTAAAACTTTCATATTTTAATCTTAAAAATATTGTTTGAAATGTATTTTACATTGCTTTTTATTAGATAATTATCATAGTTGCTTACTTACATGTACTAATGCAGACTGTCTGAACTTGCAGATTATACTAAATCAAAGACACTAAATATTAAAATTCTGCATGCCTAATTTTAATCCTTAAAACAAAAATAATCTTGTTCGGCATGTTCCTTTAGTATATATTATTAAACTTTTAACCTGAATAAATCCTGAATAGTTTTCAATGCTAAAATAATTGTTAATCTTAACATAATAATATATTTCATTTTTAAGAGGAAGTTTGATCCTGCTTAGATAGTTGGCAGGCTTTCAGTGGCTCCGACTTTGATGCAGTGAGGTTTATTACTCCTCTTGTATCACCCAGAAGACCAAGATTCGTGACAAAGCTGTAAGCACATTTTGCCTTCCTCTGTTCCTGTTCCCACTGTAGTCAACTGACATTCTTACAGGTAGTTGAAAGGTACAAAACTGGATGTTTGATCTTCAAAAATATATAACATCATTTCTTCAAAAACGAAGGTATGCTCAGCCTTTTTTTATACCTGAGAAAAGCATACCTGGACTACTGCCAAGCCATTTTATGTACTTCAAACTGTAATTACCCACCTTCAGATCAGTAACAAAATTGGGTGAAATTAGTAAAGAAAAATTAAATTTTAATTTCCTAGTTGTTCAATTAATTTTCCTGAGTCAGCATTTTTACACGTTTCAGCATCTCACATGTACTTGCTTTTGTCTTCACTTGCTAGAAAAATATTGTAATGGAGTAAGAAGAAATGTCTGGAAGAAAAGCAAAGAAAATTGTGGCTAGACCAAGAACAAAATCAGGAGAGCTTTCCACTTTTTTTTTCCCTGTACTTACCTGAGGACATTGACACCTGAATGTACATTTTCAGGAAGGTTTTTTTTTCTCAATTATTGATTTCAAACTAACTATATTTTACTGAATGAAATGGAAAGAAATAGAGAGTTAAAACAATGAAAACATCTCAGGAGGAAATCCATTATTTAGAACTGTACACTAAGGAATCCATGTACAAACTTTTAAAACAAGTTAATTCAGAGTATAGACAACACTCATTTGTGGCATTTGAAATCAAAATACTGTGTGCGTAGTGCCTCTAACCAGCAGCCAGGAACTGTAAACGGTAATAAATTATTGGTTAAGTTTTACTAGCTGGTTCAGAAGACAGGGAGAAAAGTTTGTGAATTACAAGATGTGATTTCTAAGTTAATATATCTGACCAATGTTTGTGTGTGTATATAAATATTTTAAAAGCTGATGGTTTATGTGCTTGAGTTCTGGGAGTTTTTAAATTTTATATTTACTTTGCAGCATTCATCCATGTAAGTCTTCACGCCTACTGACTTAATTATAAGAGCTCCTTTAGCATTGGAATGTTATGACTATTGTACTTGCTATAAAATAAAGTATTGGTGGGTTTTGTTCTCTAGTTCTTCTGCACTCTGGTCATACTTCAGAGTATCCAGCATTCTTGCAACACATACTGCTGGATTTACTCTGTGGAAGAAATTAGTCCCCTGGCTACCACTGACTGAAAGAAACAAGTTTAACATCTGAATTTTTATTTTCAGATTATTGTTGAAGGAAAGCATATGACTTACTTAAATGAGAGAACTCTGTATGTCTCTGCTTTACTTTCATCCAAGCAGATTATGTTTCTGAATATTTTGGCAGCAAACTTGCTTAAGCTAATTAATTTTAAACAGTGTTTATCAAAGATAATTTTTTTCTTTTTAAATAGGTACAAACAGTAATTTTCCAGTGACCAATAAGTTGTCAAAAAGAAATCGTGTAAGCTGTTAAGCAAGTTGAATTACAGAACGTGCTACCTGTAAGAAAAGCTGGATTGCCTTTGTTGGATGTCTGTCAGTGTGTCTTTAACTGATATTACCCTTTTCGTTCTATTTCCTATCCTACAGTAATTCCATATGGTGTATTCTTGACTTTTTGTGCCTACTGTTACAGTATCCCTCCACATGCTGAGAATGCATGGTTAAAACAAGGATTGCTTTCAAATCAAGTAACTTTTTCTCTAAAAACATCTTGCTGTCTGGTACATAATTCCTAAACAGCATTTATTTGGTTATTTGCAGTTACAGAGCTTGTGTAAATGCCAAGGTAGTTTCAGAACTAAAATGCCAAAATCTTTCTCTGTTTTTTACAGCATAAGTAGACATAGAGAGTTCACCATGAGCCATTTCAGAGCCCAAACCTGCTTCCATTTAAGACAGGGACTGGTTTCTTACAGCTTTCAGTAGGATGCAGTAAAATGCATGGCAATTAATCTCTCATTTAAACTATCTGGTTTAAATGTGTTCATAGAACTGGAATAGCCAGGCTTTTCTACATGTCCCTTGTGCCAAGTTTTATGTATCGTACTGGGAAGCTTTTCTATAGCAACTTTATAAAAAAAATCTCGTTTTTTCTACTAATCAGATACATTTATGTGACACTCTAAAATATGTGATGCTTACAAATGTGTTATGAAATGGTGATACTGGAAACAAGAATAACAAGTTTGTGCTGTTTTCTGCTACAAATATTAAGAAATGTACTTTCTCAGCACCACTCCCCCAAATATTTATTTTTAATCCCTTCATAAACTGAAGCAGACTACGTGCCAAATGCAAGGACAGATCCTTTACTCTATGCTTGCATATTTCATTATGTTGCATAAATAATGCAAGTAAATCCAAAAGACACAAAAGCCACATAGCCACAGGTTGGCAGAACAAAACAGCAGACACAAGAGGCTGGGCTTCAGTGCTTAAGGTGTAAAAGCAGAGTTAGGTTTAATACAAGGCAAAAGTCCACGCAATTCTAGTGGAAAACTTAATTATTACAAAAGAAGAGGATCTGGATCAGCTTGGCAGTGTTGTTGCACTGAAAACAAAGATTGTACCACCCTCTATTCCCATTTTTGGTGTTGGAAAGGGCTCAGGGTAATGGACTGTAAGGGAAAGTAAGTTAGAGACATTTGATTCTCATTTGTCTTTGGTCATTCTTCTGGCTTTTCTCACTTCTAGTGGAATATCCCATTTTTTACTAAGAGAGCATGGTAACTATCAGGATATGCTCTTAATTTGGAAAAAGACAGATTTCTCTTAGAAGAGAATTGGGCTTATACCTAAACAGGAGGATATTCAATTCTTTGTTTGGTTTGGATAGGTTTTAGATAAAATAGATTATTCAAAAGACAGTAGAGGGTGACAAGAGGACAGGCTTGTAGCAGGTGAGTTTCTACATGCTCCTATCTGTTAGTCGTTCATTTATTAAACAAACTGGACAACCTAAGTAACATGCTTACTCAAAAAACAAGGTCTTTTCCTTCTTGCTCCCTACCATCTGTGGTGCTCATTTTCTGCATTATATTTTTATTGGCATTATACAAAATTAGCCAGGTTTTGCTTAACTAGATCAAAGTACATCTTTCATTTAGTTTCAATTAAGTTACATATCTGTATTTTTATGACTAACTGGTTTTGTTCAGACTGAGATCTAGAATTTAATATTATTACATATTGTGCTCTGCAATTTTAGAACTTATATAATTGAAAGCATTTTCGTATTGATACATATAAATTGGCATCAAGTTACAATTTTGACCGTGAAGGAATCCCAAAGAATCTTTTTTTTTTTTAAATCACATACGCGGCATGACTGATTCCTTAATTTGTACAGTTTAAGTGTAATAAAGACAACACACTACTTCTTAGGTTACCTATTGCAATTAAATATTGATAAAGGAAACAAACACTTTCCAATATACTGCAAATCTGTCTTTTCCCTTCGTTGTCATCAATTGCGTAGCTTTCATAAGAGACCAATGAAAGGGGCAATGCATATACAGATGCTTAAACAAACAAAAAACCAGCTGATTTTCATCTTATGCCTTGGTTATCTCATTGTGGTTCTGATGAGCTACGTAAGACTCAAACAGTTAATAAGTTTACAGGTCACTTCACGGAGTCAATGTCTTGGCATTTTATGGTCTTCTAATGAGGCGTTAAACTGGAGAAGAGGTAATTAAATATGGTACTCTAGTACAGTGTACACAGTACTGACTCCAGCTCTCTGATTTTAGGTTCCTCAGAAGACGATGAGGTCACTCAAGAAGGTCTCCTCAGGCTCAGGTCAGTCTTCTCTATAGCGTCTTACATGGCTGACTCTGTATCTGTGAAACTGAGATACTGCAGCCCTTGCGACTCAGCCGAACTTCATTTCAGAGTGGGGGGAACCCTTAACCTTATGCAAAACCCTCCGTTATTGTTTGATGCAGTTTGTACTGCTTAAGACAAATAAACAATTACATAAGCAAAGTTTATTTACAGTAATCCACCGTCAGATACTTGTTGTAAATTGTGTGAGCCCACACATCTGTCAGACGCTTTTGGACCATCACAACCTGCGGCCGTACGCACCTCAGCCGCTGACTGCAATTTCAACCCCTCGAGTTATTTCCATGCCGCTGTCCAGTCACGGCGCCGGTCGGGCGTCACCGCCACGCAGCCCGCT
>NW_010173587.1:0-614 GCF_000695765.1 Mesitornis unicolor | reverse complement strand
TGTAGGGGATCTGTAGGGGATCTATAGGGGACAAAGGAGTCTATGGGGGATGTACAGGGGCAGGGGGATGTATGTGGGGCTGGAAAGGATCTGTGTGGAGGGTGTGTCCATAGGTTGAATGTATAGGGGGTGTCTATAGGGTGTATAGAGGTGTCTATAGGGTAAGTCTACAGGTTGTGCCTATAGGGCATGTGCAGGGTGCATAGTGCCTATCTATAGGTTGTCTACAAGTTGCCTATAGGGTGTATAGGGGTGTCTATAGGATTCATGTACAGCTTGTCTCTAGTTTCTATAGGATGTGTCCATAAGCTGTGCCTATAACATCTCTATAGGTGTCCATAGGGTGCATAGGGTGTGTGCATAGGGTGTATCCATAGGGTGCGTCTATAGGTGTCCATAGGGTCTCTATAGGTGGTGTCTATGGGGTCCATAGGAGTGTCTGTAGGGATCCATAGGGATCTATAGGGGTCTATAGGGGATCCATAGGGGGTGTCTATAGGGTGTCCCTCCCCAGAACCAGAAGCCGACGTCGGAGGAGATCCTGGCGATGGCGGAGCAGCTGCACATGGAGAAGGAGGTGATCCGGGTCTGGTTCTGCAACCGGCGCCAGAAGG
>NW_010173586.1:0-11645 GCF_000695765.1 Mesitornis unicolor | reverse complement strand
CACCCGCACCTGGGGCCGCTCTGGTCAGGGCCGGTGCTAGAGAGAGAGCGAGGCATGGCCTGCACCCCCCTTATATCCATGAATTCGCAGGGGCGCTGATTGGCTTGGCCCCGGTCAGAGGTGGGTCTGACAAAGGCAAAGGGGGAGCTTTTCAGGTAGCTTCTTAAAGGGCCATTTCCATGGCCCTTCCCCCGTTACCAAAGACACAACCAAAAACCCCTCACAGAAAACCCAATACAAATGAACATTTTTTTAAAAGTGTGTCAGTTTAGAACTAACAGAACTAAACCATTTGCAAGGGTTTTCCCCCCAACTCATTTTCTCTGATTTCATGTAGTACATTACCAGGAAGTACCTTGATCATAGTAATTGCCATACCACAGCAGACCAGAAGTCAACTAATTCCATCTTATTTGCAGAAATTAGCAGCATACAGGTGCTTTAGAAGACTGTTCAATACAGTCATATGTGCAACTACCAAATAATCCACCCATTTACTTCCATAACTTATTGTGCACCCATGCCCACAAAACAGGGGCAGCCCATATTAGTTACAAAAAAAAATCCATCTGTGATAATATGGAAGCCAGAGATGAATCAGCTACATAAAAAGTAAGAAAGGAAAGTAATATTTTAATTTCATGATTGGCAATGGCTCAGCTGAAAAGGTAGAGCTGGCACCACACTCCAGGATACTAAACCCTGACTTTTAAAACCTGAGCAAAAGCAAACTCCAAAGTCAGGAACCTCCCACAGAGTTCTTCATGGTGTAGACCATACTCAGCCCTGCACACACACACTCACCTGAGCTTAGAGGGATACCTGCTGCAAAAGCAGGAAAGCGAAGTTCAAGAGGGCTGCAAGAGTCAGCAATGCACCAAGGTTTATGGAGGCATATGGTTTCACTGAAGTTCTACACGCGCTTAGATGCAGAGGGCACTACAAAATTTTAGTAAAAACCATCATATTTAAATTACTTGTGAACTAATTAGCATTTATTCTGCATATTTAGAAGTTGATCCATTCATTTACCTTGCTTTTAAAATAAGCTTTTCTTGTTACAGAGGCACGGTGAAAGAAGACAAGCAAAAGGACAAAGAGTGTTTGATTTTTTTCTTAAAGATTTTTTCAAACCTGTTCTGAACACAGCAGTATTAGGTTTAGAAATTGTGTCATCAGCCACACATGCTACAATAGATGAAAGTCCTGTCTCAAATCAGTATGGATATCTTGGGGGAATCATTATAGAAATCTGCACAGAAGTCGTCTCTTAAGGAGGGATTTGAATTGAGACGAGGAGATCATTTGACATACAAAGCATTGGGGGAACATGGGAGACTGTGTGGATGAGAGCAAGGGAAGGATAAACAGAAGGTAGGCTTCTTTCACATAACAAAACCATCACACGTAGGAAAGAGACTATCTGTGCCTAGATGCTGTCACAGAAATGCACTGAAATTGGCCATAACTGCAAAGTCAATAAAATGCTCTTAATCTTTCAATAAACAATTTATTTTTAAAAGTTATTTTGGATCTATTGAAGCTCCCGGGGTGGGGAAGTAAATGCATTTTAAATGTGCTGTACAGTATGCAGTATCACAGGCTTAAATTTCATTTTATCAGATGTATAGTTTAGTCATTTGAACTCTGGATTAGAAGCCAAAATTCCTCCACTCTAACACCGATTCCTTTTCTGGCTTTCAACAAATCATTTCAGGTCAGACTCGTATAGCTCTCCTCAAGAAGGAGAGCAGGTACTACGCAGTACAAGAGAGGAAAGCAAAATTTGCCCTGCAAATCTGTCAGCCTCTGTGAAACTAATAGAAAATATTCACCTATTTTCTTGCAAGGTGTTCGTCAAAATGAATTATTGCACCTAACATTTGCAAAGAATGAAGATATTAAATAGAGCTGGACAAAGATTTTTGGCTTAAAAAAAATAGAAAAGGGAAAAAAAGAGTACTTTGCAAGTGTTCAAAAATCTTTTGGAAACCAGCACAATAAAAATAGTTTTACAAACATATTATTTCTCTTCTCTGAATTTTCCTATTGTTTTCTCCATTTTATCCATATAGAAAGAACACACTGACAGAGGAATAGAGAGAGTATGAATAATGGCAAAACCGTAAATATTTTTAGGTGACAAATCCTCCTAAAGAGTCATGGCATTTTAGTGCAATTTTCTATTAGGCATTTGCTTTCAAACCTATTGCACAATATATGGGGCTCAAAATAGTTGCTTAGACTGGAATTCATTCAGAGAAGACAGCATTGCACATTCTTATTTGCTAACTCGATCCCATCTCTTGCCCCCAGCATAAGATCGACATGGACCTGCTGGGCGAGTCCACAGGAGGGCCACAGAGATCGTCAAAGGCTGGAGCAGCTCCCCTGTGAGGCCAGGCTGAGAGAGTTGGGGTTCTTTAGTGTGGAGAAGGCTCCTGGGAGACCTTATTGTGGCCTTCCAGTACTTGAAACAGAGTCTACAGGAAAGCTGGGGAGGGACTCTATCAGGGAGTCTAGTGCTAGGATGAGGGGCAACACTTTTAAACTGGAAGAGGGTAGATTTAGATTAGATATGAGGAAGAAATTCTTTACCTTGAGGGTGGTGAGACACTGGCCCAGGTTGCCCAGGGAAGCTGTGGATGCCCCCTCCCTGGAAGTGTTCAAGGCCAGGTTGGACGGGGCTTTGGGCAACCTGGGCTAGTGGGAGGTGTCCCTGCCCATGGCAGGGGTTGGACCAGGTGATCTTTAAGATCCCTTCCAATCCAAACATCATCCATATGACATGATTCTGTGATCTCAGGCACTTTAATATCTCAGTAACTGCTAGGAAGGTTTGGAGAGGTCATTCTAGCAATTGACTGTTTCATCAATAATTACTTACCCATTTAAAAGTTGCTATGACATTTGCATACATTTTCATTACTCAACTGGCTTTAAACAAACCTCACTGCCCAACTTCAAGGTAGCATGTAGAAATCTATGTTCAAGATTCAACATCAGTCTCTTGCTTTGGAGGTGACTTCAACCTAATTTAAAACAGATGGCACACTTCATCAAGAGATTTTACTTCCTCCTCATTGCATTCTGTACTAAACTTTTCTGTCAGGCTTTGCACAGGAATTTGTAAGGTAGATCCAACCAATGCCAGTTAAAAATACATTTATCCAAGCACGATGCTTCCACGAGAGAAGTGAAGTAGTCCAGACCTGTATTCATTTGCAACAGCCACTCATACTGCTACAACATATTCTGCAACTGTTTGACTGAAAGCTGTGAAGTTGTCTAAATCCTGAAGAGGTGCCACAAACCACCAAGCTGCTAGGAAGTCTCTTCCCCAGGTGACAAAAGGATCGCCACTGAACAGGAAAAAAAATGAAGACAAACAGATTTGCGGTTTATGAGGTCAAAATGCCAGGTGCAGGGTGGCTTTCAAGAAACAAAACCAAGACAACAGCTATTGCTCTGGAAAGAAGTCAGTTAAGAGCAGCCAAAGGATATTTACTTTTATGCATACATAACAAGTGCCCAAAAAAAACCCCTAATGGCACCAATGAAACACATTAGAGAGCTTATTCTTCACTGCACATTGAAATAGACTTCTTGGTAGCTTCAAAGAGAGACAAGGGTAAACCTGTGATCTATATCCTGAAATTAGGAATTCATGCCGTTTATGTAGTGCTTGAAAATAAAGGTCAAATCGTAAATGTGCTCAGAAAGCACCCATCCAGCAGCACAGCTCAGCTGCCTTTGGAAATAAGACCAGAGACTGTTGCCTTACCTGTGTTAACTGTAGTAACGCTGCTGATATGCTGAAAGCACCAGGAGGGCCCCTAGATGACTTCATAACTTGCAGGAACAAGCTCAGGTACCAAGGGAATATTGTAAAAGGTAACACTGGAAACATTAGGGAAGATTAACACTCTAACACTCATTGACATTTCCAGGGGGCCCTTCAAGTACTTCTTTCTGTCTTGAATCACAGCTTCTGCCTTTAACCATGCAGAAAGGAGACAAGTGGTGACCTAATTACTATGTATTCTTCCAGAACAGCTCTGCTAGCGTCCCAAACCTCGGAAAGAAGATGTTTCTTATCCTACCCCTTCGCTTGCTCCACTTGGTGATCTCTGAAGTGTTCATTTCTGAAAATTATTACAATTTATTGTGATGAGTAATAGGCATTACTCTAGGGTTTAATAGATGCCCTTTGAAGTTACCATCTGACTTACAGTTCTGTGGAAGACTTAGTTTCTGTCCTCATGCCCCCATGGAAACTGAGGTACCCTGGCAGCCTATGTTGGTCTAGAATCCTGTGCGTAGAGGCATCTATTTATACATCAAATAGTATTTCCCAGTAGAACCATTATTTTCTCAGCAGATGTCCAGAAACCTTACATAAGTATTAGGAATTTTACTTTATGCTTGATCTGTGGTATTTCTGTGTTGCCATTTCTCAGTTTTGTATTTCCTTAGCGATTTTCCATTGTGTACACAGGAGATCAGAATATACTGTACCATTTTTCTCTCTTTCTTGTGTATCTCAGACAACATCTCATTGCTTTCTTCTTCATTAACTTGCCTCTGAACAGACCCAATACTTTGCCTTACTTCTTTGGATGCAGTAGTAGAGAAACAGTTCAGTAACAATCAGGCCAACATTAAAACAGAGAATGAGTGCAAACAGTGCATTTGGTTCTTGGGAAGATGTTACACCCAAATTCTTCCTCATTTCTGCAGCTCTGGAATGGAGTAAAAACTCTGCAGGGCAAACTGGTTTTTTCCACGCTTCCCCACACAAAGCCAAGATGAGATGAGCCTTGGTTAGATGACGACTGTGTCTTTAAAGACCTGCAGTAACCTCATCCTTAGCTGCAGGTCAATGCACCACTGTGCACCCCTACGAGTAGGAATGCATTCTGGTACAGACACTGATTCTGGATTTCCCAAAATTTCTAGTCAAAAGTTCACCTCAAATCCAAGATTCGTAGCTTAATGAGGTTGGAGGGATGAAGTAAAGAGGAACAGTTAGGGAAATCATAGAAAATGACGAAATTTGTGTGTCTTACAAGTTTGTATCTTTTCAACCTCCATAAACAAACAAGCAGGTCCCCAAAACTACTTTTCCAGAGACAGATACCAAAACAATGCATGTGCAAATATATCAAACTTCTTACTGAGCATCTTTCTCTAAATATTTTTAGAGTAATAATCAGCTTAAATATTCCTCTTCCTTAAAAACATGCTGTGAAACAAGAAATATAAAGGGTAAGAAGAAAGCTGCCTTTTTTTTTTTTTAAGAACAAGGTCACATCTCAGCAACTGAAAAGTAGCAGAGCTCCTTTCATCAAGTTTTTAACTAGAAAAATAGTATGCCCATTTCTTTGTAATACACCTCTGGGCTTTTTTATTATGACTTCATTTCCCCTTGTAATATTGGAACGTCTCTATAATTGTAAAAGTGTAATAGAATCTAATAGAATTTCATTTGGAACTCTGAATGGTCTATGCCATCTCTGCTCATTTTGAGTAAAATAATGATTTTTAATGTCCACACATGGCTTCCCATGACCTTATTCAATCTTTGGGTTGATCAGGAAATATATTGATTCAATTACATACTGATGACAAATGAACTAAAAGAAAGAGGAAAAAAAGGTCAGCATATATTTGAAAATGTAAATCTTAGCAATGTCTTTTGGGTTTGCCCAAAAAAAAAAGTCATTTCAAAATGCCATTTGTGGCTAATAGTGTGGAGTTCCAGTTCCTATCTGTGAGCAGCAAAGAAATCATTAAAGTGTAAGAAGCGTACTCTCCCCTCCTTTTATCATTACAAAATCCTCTTTCCTTTAGAGGTTTGCATGGAATGACCTCCTTTGGCTTAAAGACCCTTTTTCCTCTCACTTTATGGAAAGAAGGCTTAGGTTCATAAATACACCACCCGCTACGCTAATTTTTCTCTTCTTCCTTCCCCTCTCCTTTTCATTTTGTTTTCTTCATAAAACAATTACCAGTGCAAACATTTAATCATCACCACTTCCCTACCCCCACTGCTTCCCTTATTATCACACCTTTATCCCCTCATCTTCAATCTCAGCCATATAAAACGCCAAATGGGATGGCGTGCATCAGTGGAGTTCTTTCCAGTTTAATAAGCTGTAAGTGTCCATTTACAGTGTTGCAGTGGTTGATGGCACCTCACAGTAAAAACCTTTTTAATCTGGATGGAAACTTCACCTCTGCTCTGTGAAGCTGGACTCTGAACCTCAGAAACAAAACATTTAATTGCTAAGAAGCAGTAAGAGGTGAATAGAAATAAAGAGCAGTCCATAGCTAAAGCAGGCACTGCGTCGTCAGCTTGTTTGGTGATGTGGGTTTCACAAGGCACCTTTGCAGTTTGGATTAGCTGTCTGCTGGTTTCATTATCCTGTTGTTTGTTTGCTTGCTTTTTCTTTTAAGAATTAACTATGGCTCTGTGAAAAAGCATCCGGCTGATAGCTACCCAGTCTGACTTCCCAGTATTCCTCACCACAGGCAGATCCGACAGGCCTGGTTTTCCCAACATAAAAAGCCATTCTGCCCCAAACCAGCTCCTAACAGGTGGATGCGATCAAGCCCATCACCAGCTTGCTGGGTCCCCACCACATCTGACAGTAGCTGTGCAGGGCATTGAGGTTTTTGCTATGAAAACTACGCATTCACTAAGAACGGCAATAGAACAATCCCCTATCTTGGTGTATTTCACTGAAGAGTTTTTTGGGGTGAACTTGTAGGAACTTTCATCCTATCCTGAGACTAGCACAAGGCTATGTCCCTCATTTGTGAGCCCTCTCAGAACGGCCTCAAGCGTTTAATGAAGGGAATGGCAGAATCAGGAGCAGACCCATCATCTCATCCATGGGGGCATTAGCCACGCTATCTCTTTCTGCAGACAGACCTTGTTTTCCTAAATATTCAGATCTCCCATCAGGACACGCATAAACTCTTTTAGGCACAAAAGCACATAGCTAAGCATCTAAAAAAACGGGGTATGGGCACTCTGCTAAAATTGCAATAACAGAAACAAGACTTTGTCCAAAGCAGCATATTTTGTTAATGCAAATTTTGTAGAAAACTGTGCACGTACTGGAAAAGATCAATCAGGTATCGATTTTGAGAAGGAAAACACATACACGGGGAGAAGTGCCTGCTTTCTAGAGATTAGTGTTGCAAAATAAATTCAAATACGTCAAAACAAGATTTCTCAGCAATTTTTTTCAGACTTAGTCCAAGACAAAAACAGATACCGTTTTCAGGATCTAGTCAGCTTGAGAACTGATTAGCACCACATACTATAAAATAACTTTGATTTAGACGTTTAAGCCACATAAATTAATATTTTCACAACTGCTTTTATTCACATATTCAAAGGGAGAAAGGTTAAACTTTCCCAATCTTTGCTCATTTAGGGCAAAATTACCATGGGAAACACTTAGATGGGTAAGCTGTTTTGATGTAACTATTCAGTGGAAAATATGGTTCATTCACAATAATCTCTTGAAAATGCAGGCATGCAATAACACCTTCAATCTACAGCGTTTTTTGATTGAATGAAACATTGTTGGAGGATTAGTTTGTCTGCAGTGGAGTGCTGCATTATGTTACTAGCCTTTGGAGTGCTGACTTCGGAGTATTTAAAGTCCCTACAGGCTTTTAGGACAAAATTGTCAAGTCTCCTGGGAAATGAGCATAAATTATGTGTCTTATCTTCTGCAAGGAACAAGAATGGCACAGGACCAAAAAAAAAAATAATTTAAAAATTACCCTTTGCTTCAGTGTCCCACAGTTGCACATTGGTTAGTTCCATAAACTAACTGACAAATCTAGTTACCCATCTACTCCCAGATCCAAGTGGAGTGAAATTCAGAACACGTCCAGGCCCAGGTATGGCACTAAAATATGGTATGGCAGGAGACTTCACTGAACCTGCCGAAAGTCCTTCAGCTACTTTGTGAAACTAAGACAAACAAACACAGCACACATATTTTGCATATTTACAACTTTTTGTACATAACTTTGTAGTTTTGAGACAGACTAAATATCTTCGTAGTGTGAGACAGCAAATACTCAGTTACGATGAAGTCTGGCAGAATAATGCAGATCTCTAGTAGGCTAACCAGACAGCCACCATAAAGAACTATGCTCCGTCCTACTTCTCAGCAAACATTTAATGGCAAAGTGTGGTAGTGAGGTCTCATATTACCACAACCTCATAAATTTCACAAAACCTACTGCAGAACATTTGCTAGCGTACTCTGAAGTATTGTTGTAAATTATTTAAGCTAAACTACACTTGTCAAACAAATGACTAAATTACATTTTGTGATGCAGAATCCTAGATTTTTTACTCTGGTAGTGTTTCTCAGCTTCCTAATTGCCCAAACTAAAAATTACCTTGGACCATTTTTATACCTACCACACTGAGAGCAGTACAGCCTTGAGCTGATGCCTACCTGCTCTGTAGTAGCCTTGAATATATCACAAGGTCCAGGTGAAAATTGCATTAAAACGTGGATTGTGTAGCTCAACTAATGCTTACCCAGTCTGACCTATGGACAAGGTCAGCTTTCCACAGGTGAGGAGGCCATGTGAGCTCTCAGTAGCAATCTCTGGGATCAGCACCGAGGAAGAACCTCCTTTTCCTGCAATACCAATACATCTAACAGCAATATTAATATTTACACAATATACTTAGGTTTCATCAGTGAGCCTCCAGAGCTATGCCTCACCAGCTCTTCAAGTTCAGTCTGCTGTGACATTAAAGGCCATGCTGTCCCTTCTTTGCAAAGGTGATGGAGGCCTTTAGCAGGCAGTGTCACAGCAGCACCCTTGTGCTGTGTAAAGCCTGCTCCACAACGCTTTGTTACTGCGGTGCTAAAACATCACCACAGCTGACAAGCAAGATAACCGGAGCTGCCAGTATCATAGTTTTTAAAAGATCACCATAGCCAAAGCACTCACCGTTCACCACGTTCTTACCTGCCATAGGAAATTCTAACAGAAATATTTACAGTGAGCTCCACTGGTCTTGAACGATCTATGGTAACTTGATTGTTCAGTTGAGGCACACAGAAACCTACACATGCACTATAGACATATCTTAGTAATGAAGGGTGAACGAAAGAACTTGTTCGCTATGTCACTCAGGGTACAGATTGAAAATGTCTTAAATTAACATAATTTAGAAGAATTGAGGCTGAAGGTTATTAAATATCAACTTTGTGCCAGCAAAATTAAAGACACTAATTTATTTTATAACACTTTGAAGTATTATATGGCATCTTACTTCTTGATAACCTTTCAATGTCTAACCCCATTTAATTTACATACATAGTTAGTAGCTCATTAACAGCTCATTAGAAGCACCAGGAAAAACATGCAACTATAACAAATTCAGTGCAGCAGAGGGGACCAAAATTCTATTTGGGAAATTATACAGAAATTTCTGCTTCTAAATGACAAATCTATGGTATTTTGCCAGCACTAGGCCTGCAGGGCTCATGGTTATTACATGAAAATAGTAAAAATAACTCAATTTCTAGAGCTGACTCTCCTTGTATTTATTTAGACAATACTAGAGGGCAATGCGCTGAGAGATGATCACATGGCACAAGGCAGGGAAGATGCCACCTAATGTAACTATTGCCACAGGTAAAGTGCTGCATTAAACACTGCAACCTAATAGTGCACTTAGGATGAGATATAGTTCCCCAAAATCATGCTTTTCTGAAGTGTTATTTCTTTTTAATTTTTAAATCGTCTGCTTTATCGTAAAAAGCAAATGTGCATACACTGAAGCCATAAAAGTGACAAAAAATGGATATGCCAGGTCAGATCACAGCCTACATAGCCCAGCAAGCTGTCTTTGTGAGTGAAGAGAAGCAGACTTGTAAGAAAGTGTATACAGTGTTGACATCTTTCCTTGGGTGTACCTTCTGGCAAATACCAAGTCAGAAATTTTCCAGGCGGGATTACTGTACATCCAAACTGTCATGCTGAATAGCGACTGATGGACCTATCTTTCATGACTGTAATCCTTGGCACAGAGTCTCTGTTTATATAGTGAGAATAAGGATACCGACTGCTATCAAAAAGCATTCTTACATCCATGGAGGGAAACTCATGAAATGTTGTCATCACCTTCTCACAGGACTTTGGAGGGATCACAGAAATGAGTACTGCCAGGAAACACCGTACACGTTGAAACTGGAATACGGCAGCACAGCACAAATCTCACCAATAAATCTCAGATAAAACATCAAACTGGCGACACCTGAAGAGCTGATTTAAGGGAAACTGAAAGTAAATGGGTCAGAGAGCCCACCTGAGAAAGTTTCCACATTAGAAAATAAAACACACCTTTCCAAAAAGGATCTCAACTCTGTCAGGTTCTCTGAACTCTCTGCAATTCACCTGCTGATGTACTCTGATAAGGATGGAGCATACTTTAAAAATTTGAAGGTGGCCCTCTCCAATTCTTCCTGCGCCTCTTCCAGTTCTCCTGAAAGATCTCAGTTGTCTCTTGATCCTTCCTCATTCTCAGCATAATCCTTCAGCTCTCCATGTAAATTCCAGGCTTTCCTTTCTGTTATACAACGTCTTTACTGTACTCCACGAAGTTTGGATCCTGCCTCTCAGCCCCATTCCTCCCACTGCTCCAAGTCTTGGAAGGGAAAACACATTTTACTCACCTGTCATTCCCAAATCTTTTCTTCTACACTATTTTAGACTTAAACAGCCATTTCCTCAAATCTAGGTCATCTAAAATGCTATTGATAAGGTATTCAAAGATAGTCTTATATACCTTCCTGTTCCTTAGTATAATTTTTCTATTTTCCACTTGATTATTATTTAAAGTTTTTTAAAAAACCTTTTTACTATCACTGCCTTCTCTGGTGGGCATCCAATCATGGTGCCCTCTTACCACTTTGCCAAATAAATACATCTCTTATTTCTTTCCTCTCTTTCCCACTATCTCTGTGTCCTTTCTACTCTATCAGTTTGGCTTGTTCCTCTGTTCTCAAGTGTATTTTTCAAGTTAATTCAAACTATTTCTGAAAACCAAATCCAGAAGACTTACCTACAGAAAAAGAATATGCATCTACTTTACAGGAAAGTCATGGTACCAGCATGTTTAGATAACTAAACCAAGTTACAACAATCACATGCAAGTGTAAACATGTGCATGTGTATGATGATCTCTAATTTACGGGCAACTTCCATCTTCCTGTGCTCAAGCCAATTTGCCATCTCCCAGAGAGATCTTCTGTGATTTTCTCACCTACCAACTCAGTAGCTCTTTTAGCTATAAACAGCATCTTAGTAATGTCATCTGACTTAGATACTTTGCTAAGACATCAACACATTTTCTTGTTTGCCTTCCTTTCCTGCATCATGGGCTTTCCACCGGAACAAGACAACTCAAACCACCTTCAGCAATGGCAGCTCCGCATGAGGCGCGCCTCCGAGCTGAAACTTGGGGGTGGGGGCTGTGATCATTTTGATCTTTCCATCAGAGGCGACCCCAAGCGTAGCGCCCGGTGCCCACCTCCGGGGCACTCCGGCGCCACTCCGCGGCTCCCCATCCCCGGTGCGGTGCTGCCACC
>NW_010173585.1:0-721 GCF_000695765.1 Mesitornis unicolor | reverse complement strand
ACAGGAGATCTCCATTTCCATGTCAACCTGCTTTGAATTTCACCTAGGACGAGAGGGCTGGTTGCAACTCAGCCTGGGCTGATGCCTTCCCTCTGCATCTTTCTGGACAGGACCAGGTAGAGGAAGCCAAGGTGAAGTTCTGCAAGGACAACGAGCAGGCGTCCTATGACAAGTGCATGACTGCTCTCAAGGAGCTCTTCCAAGACATAGAAAGACGAATCAGTGATGATGTCTACAGTGTGCCAGGGGGTTATCAGCTGTTTCAAGGAGACCTGCAGACACTGATGGAGAAATACGAGGAACTGCCTGGCAAGGGAGTGAAGGTAAAAACAAGTGCAGTTCCTCTTCAATGGTAGATTCAAGAGAATCACAAAAATCTTTTCCCACAGCTGCTGTTTCTTCTTTTGACTCCTCTTCCCTCTTTGTTCTTATAGGCTGATGCTGTCCTGCACGAGTTCCTCCAGAGCAAAGAGGTTCTGATCAGAAACATCTTCAATGCAGATGGCTCCCTGAGTAAGAAGGAGCAAATAGTACTAGTGGTAGGGATTTTATCTTGTATAGTATCACTTGCAGGAGTAGGAAGGGGGATTGTCAAGAATGTTAGGTAGCAGAGAGGTGTGTAGCGTCCCCACATGGAATTCTGTGAAATTTCTAAAACCTTTTCTGCAAGCTGCTTGCCATAGCGTAGGGAAGTTAACTTCACCTTCACTTGTATTACACT
>NW_010173584.1:0-12110 GCF_000695765.1 Mesitornis unicolor | reverse complement strand
AACGTTCTGTGATTCTGTGATTCTGTACCTTTGACAAGCCATTATCCAGTGATCTCGCTTATTCAGAAACTTTTGCTGGCATGACTCCTGAAATTCTGAACCATGGGTAGCAGAGTGAAGCTCAGTTAACTGCAGCAGAGCAAATGCTAGCAAGTAAGAGCTGCACGGCTGTACCGATGTTATCAAGTTGTAATGGAGGACGTCTGTCTGCCTGATACATTGAGGGATGCAAATCACAGCCATCATGATCTGAAATGCGACAGGAACCCCAGCAACCAGATCCTGAAGTAATTTTATGAGCCTGAATAAACCCAGAAATTATTTTCTGACTCAGTCTACTAGAAGGGTTTTATGATCCCTTTGAAGAGAAGAGTTTGAAGTGAGTTCAGTAGTTTTTCCTGACTAGGACTGCAAAACAGAGCACTGAGTTCTTTTATTTAAGAGTATATGCTCTAAATAATGACTACCACATTTATTTTTGGAGCTCAGAAGAGCTGGTGGTAGTATGGAGAAAAAGTTGTCCCCTACTTCTGTAGAGGTCATGGAAAATATCTCTGCTGGTTCTGATGGGTTCTAGTTTAGATCCTCATGTATACACACTTTGGAGTTATTAAAATAAATTTAAGCTTACTTTACACAACATTAACATAGTTGGTGATTTCAAACCCTCAGTGCCTGCTTGTGGAAACATGAATACAAGACGGGGAAAAGCTTCATTGTTTCTAGAATGAACCATTGAGCTTAGCTGTATGGGGCAAATAAATTTCCTCTGATTATTAAGGTTTTATATGTAGCAAAACTGTCAGTTCAGTTGTGTGGGAGACTCGATAAGGAAGCTGGCAGACAGAGTATTAAACTGTAAAGCTAAGCTCTACCAAGTAGTCAAAATGATGTTTTGGGCTAGGCAATGGGAGAAGTGAGACTAATTTGTTGGTTCCTGTATTGGCTCCATGAGCAGGAGGTCACTGAAGCTGTGAAGACAGTCAAGCCCTCCACAGCCATACTAGGAAGACTTTCGACTTCCTGATGTTGAAGATTTTGGTGCTACTGAAAAAGAGCCATGGTTTGTTTCTGCTGAAGTCTGAGAAATATCAGAAGACAACAGGAGGGTGTTGCTGCGTTACTGAGGTTCAGTCTTCTGCTCTCACAGGCAGCATGTCATACAAAGGTTTTCATAAATTGATTGTGTTTCATCTTTAAAGTAATTAGGTTTTTTGCCTTCACTATTCCAGTTGGAAGGCTATTGGAAATCTTGATTGCTCTGACAATCAGAATCCTTCTTCTAATTTCTAACCTAAATTTATTCACAGCCAGTTAATATCCATTTGTTCCTGTGCCAGTTTTGTCCTTTGCTAATTTAGGTTTTTCGGTATCTGGTGTTTATCTCCCTGGTGTATTTACATGCTGCGATTACGGTCCTGCTGAGCTGTCATTTTGCTCAAGAAATTAAGCCAAAATCTTTTGGTCTCTTCTTGTAAGACAGACTTTCCTTGATCATCCTTTGAGCCTGTTTCCATGCCTCTCGACCAGATCTGTACAAGATTCTCAGTTGAAAATCTCCTAGTGGCATTGTAAACCGGCATTGATATTTTACTGACTGCTCTGGAAAACCCTCTTCTAAAACTAGAAATGCATCTGTGCTTTTAATCCATATATCATATTAATGGCTTATAGTCATCTTGTATGCACAAGTCTATCTTCTTAATAATTTCTAAATGATTGTTTACAGCTTAGTGTAGACATTTTTTATTACTGATGTTCAACAGCACATTGTACTGTTAAGTTTGATCACATTTGTACGGTCAAAGTTTACACAGTTCCTGCTGTATAGTGACCTGAAACTCATCAGTACTGATGATGTTTCCCAGCATTGAGTAATCAGCAAATGTAGTCAACATCTTCCTGTTTCTAGCAGGTTTATGGATGAAACATCAGTTCCAACATTCACCCACAAAGACCTTTCCTATTACATTTTCCACAGTCTGACTTCTTCCTTTAATGCTGTGTTTTTCATTTCCCCATGAGTCTCTTGTCCTGTTATATGACACGATGTACAGATTCGTAACTAGACTATTAAGTATTTGCTACCAAGTCTTGGATTTCATATACCGGTTCCATCAGCAGTTTGGGATAGAGATTATATAGTGCATCTCTGCATGAGCTTTTGCTGCATACATTTGTATTAACTGCAGGATTCGTACCCTCGTAACCATTTTGGGTTTGCACCATAGACTAGATTATCCATAATATGAATGCCACTTTGAGTATGTTTTGTTTCCCCCTCCCTTCTTAATCATGTAGCTGGAAAACTTTCAACAGTTATTTAGATCTTGAAAGTATATTAAAACAAGCTTTACTTTAGGCAACTTGTACTTTTTCCTTTTGCTTCTGAGGAGCACTGTCTCCATTCCTTCTGTGTTCTTGGTTTGGTCTTAACATTTTAACAATTTAAAATATTAGTTCTGAAACTTCCTACAGATTTTTGCCCCACTTTCTTGGGATTTGGGTTCCTAATGTGACCAACATCTTTGGTTTTTCTGCTTTTTTCTGAACAGCACATAATCTTGTGTAACCTCATCTAGGTGTTCCTGCTCCGGCAGGGGGATTGGACTGGATGATCTTTTGAGGTCCCTTCCAATCCCTAACGTTCTGTGATTCTCTGATTCTGTGAATCTTTTATTGCGAGTGCTCCAGGGATAAGTGTTCTTTCACTATTTCCATGTAGTGTCCAACTGTTTCCTAATAATTCAGATTCCTTTGTTTTGTTGCACAGGTTCAGGCAAGTCTGTGCATCCCTTTCAGTTTTACATACCTTGCCACATTGTGTACATTACCTGAATTAGCTACAGGAGTAATATTAACAATATTTTCTTCTGTTCAGAACAACAGCAGCACTTTCTTCCTTCCTAGTTTCCATTCTTTTGCCTTATTTTTCTCTGTTGTGCACCAATATTTTCCTCCTTTCTTTTATCTAGTAAACCAGAGATAATACTATTCTCATCTAACCTTCTGTTGTAATCCTTTTTTTAGAAGTTTATGTTGTGAAGCTTTTTTGTTTGGTTGGTTTTACTTACTGCTGCTGCTCATTCTTCCTTGCATTCCTTCTCCAAAGCTGTCTTAAAACTGTCCTGGTTCTTGGAAGGAGTGTTAGATGACAAATAGCAAAAGATGAAAGATCTTGTCTACGTCTGAAGCCCGTAACTGGAAAATTATCTTCCTTGTTAAACTTCAGTGAATGACAGCAGAAATAACTTGTCACTTTGAGACACATGTCACGCTGCACTTGTTATTATTTCATTCATCGCTTCTATGACATTTCTGTCATTATTTCTATGACAATAGTATCCAAGGCATTAGTGAAGACTAAGGCCATCCTCCTACCTTACAGAAACAGTACCAATCTTTTTTTCGTAACATACCAGATACAGACTTCTTTCAGGTTTTCCTTTTAGGGGATACTCCCTTGGACTTTAAAAAGATCTAACAGATTACCATCACATCAAAATGTGATGTTTTCTCCAGGTTTTACGTAATACTCAAAAGTACTCAAAAAGCATTTATTAATTATTAAAGTCTTTGCTTATTCCTACATTAATATTAGCAAATTTAGTAAATTCTGTGAACTTGGACTCTAATATTCAGTGTTGAGAAACAGATCTCTGTATTCCAGGGTTGGCTTAAACAGGCAAGTATTATCTCTCAATTGACTTTTAATGAAAAGTGAACAAGAGTTCCTAAACCTTTTTCTTCATACAAGTACCAGTCAGAAAATGTTGAATAGGAAAATGCAATTTGTAACAGTTTCTCTGCCCCTATTCAGGACATGCTGCAGTTTCTACTTGACCCCGTATCTTTGGAACCCGTCTGGTGACATTAGGAAGACCAGAATTAATGTGAAAAAGGCTTGGAAACTAATTACTCTCTTATTTATATCAGTATAATTTCCACTTACATTCACTCATATAAGGATAGATACAGCTGGCTTTAATGTTGGCAAGGCAAATTTTAAAGTTCGTGTCTTCAGCTTTTGAAAACTAGTCCATAAAGCCAAATAATTGATCTAAGGGGAGAAAAAGAACAAAACTCAAGGAAAAATTTGTCTGGTCCTAAAATAAAACCATGTCAAAAACATTCCTAATTTGCCATTAGTACATGTCAGTGGATAAGAGTATTTGAATTTCTTTCATGTATCTCATAACAGAAAACAAAGTCTTAATGCAATCAAGAAAGATTGTTTGTCTGAATTCATTGCACAGTACTTTCCTTATCAATTATGCTTTTGTTACTATACTGACAGATTCTAAATGCATAGATGTTATTTTGTATGTTAATTGAAAAATGCTGTCCAAAGACACTTGTATTCACGTAACTTGTATTATACTCAACATCTATATTAGGACAAGAGACGCTGTAAGGGACTGATATGAAATTAACAGTGGCAAGTTACCAGAAGATAGTAGACTGCTCTAAGAGAAGTGAATGTGAGGTAGCATAGCATTCCCATATTTTACAGAGAAAGTCTTAAAGACTGCAGTGTTGTTATTTTTTTCTTTTGGGATTGCCAAAATACATAGGCATGTGAGAAAACAGAGTTCACACACATTGGTCTACCAAGCATGTTGTAGTGGCTGCAGGTAAAAAGTCAGGTTGCTCTTTTAAAGCCAACTACTTTCCTTTTCTTGATGGTCCCCTATTGTCTCCTAATCTAGATCTAAATTGTGAGCAGTGAGCTCTGCTGGCAGAACTGTCCTCAATCACCAGTTTGCTTCTTTCTGCTTGTGGCAGTGAACTTCGCTGTGGAACATTTTTGCCTTGTGACCATGTGCTGCTGAGAGGTGACCCAGACACTGTTGCACGTCGCATGCGGTCATGACATAGATGTGCTTGGCTGCCCCTACTGTAGGCAGCATAAATGAAGCTGCAGTGCAAATGTGGCAGGAGGAAAACATTTCGAGAGAGTCTCTGTACCCGAGTATGGAGGAGAAAATGAACAAATAGAGTGAGAGAAGAAACACTGGCAAATCTGTCTGAGTGTCTTCGTAGGCTGTGGAGAAGTGGAGGAAGGAAACTTGGCACTTACATCTATTATGCCAGCCTGACAGAAGTTTGATCAAAAATGTTTGGGAGTAATGCTGCAGTAATGCTGATACATGTGACTAATTGGGCAAACTTTGGGTTGTGTTTCCTATCTGTGGGGATAGGTAATCTGATGAGATAGGGTTTTTCCATGCAGTATAATAAGCTTCAATTACTTGGTATTTTAGACTTTTACTTAATTTATTTATATGCAAATAAACCATTGAAAGTGAAACTCATGTACTGATGACTCAGAATTTCAAAAGCCTGAGAAGAAAGCAATGAAATATCACACTGTTCATAATAATTGTAACCTGGTGGAAGAATTTGCTGAGTATGGTCTTTATGATCCTTAGGCATTTTGTTAGTAATGTTAGTGGACAATGATGAAAATGCATAACTACAGAAAGTCACTCCTACTTTGCATGTCGTGACGCCTGATTTGGAAGACAACTGCTTCTCTCAGTTTTGCCGTATCAGCTATTTCTGAAATAGACTCTGCAACCTTACATTCTCTGCTACAACCAACCAGTAGATACTTCCTGTGCTGGGCATGTACGAAAAACAAGTGGGTCAGCTAAGTAATTTTCTGATGTTTTTACCATTTTCATTTCTAACTTCTGCAAAAAGGGTAGTAAATTAAACTAGATACATGGTTTTAAACAGACTTGGTTTAGGTATCAGTCCTTTTTAAAAAGCTTCTGGAGAATCAGCTTACTTAAAAGCAAGATTATTATAAATGAGGAGTTATTTTCTATGGATCAATGTTTATGAGACTGCATTTTCTAAATAGAACTCTAAATTTCTGCATATGGTTATCTTATCTTTCCCATCCTTTCATGCACCTTGTTCTACTTGGGTATTTCATCCTGGTCTAGCTTGTAGACTTTTTTCCAACTTTTTGGCCTCTTCCTTTGCATAGTGCTTTCATCTACATTCTTTCATTCTGAGACTGCTGGCCTGCCTTTTGCTCTCTCTGATATATTAACAGTGGGCCCTATTAAACTGCTTAATTTTCAAACGTGTAAGCTATGAAATCAAAACAGACTCACTCTCTCCATAGGTCTTCATGCAGCTGAGTGTTTTGCTATTGATCATCAATCCTTGGTTTTAGTAACTGTGAAGGTGCATTTTAGGATATTTCAAAACATGTATAAAAAAAAAGGAACTGCTCTTAAAGCCAAGCATACATGCTAAGTAACTGGAGTAGACAAAGTAGATGGGGCGAAATGGATGTGTGGAAAGGTGACTGGGCTTGCTGAAGCTGTATGATGAAGCTGGAGGTAAAATCCAGGTTTCCATGTGTGTCGTTTAAAGGACTAGCAACTGCATCATGCTGCCATAAATTGTGATAATAGTGGCAAATTTAAAAAGAAATTACAGTATGATTTCTTGAGTAAACGGGGCCTTTTTTGTGAAAGCTATATACTGGATTTAGACTAACATATTTATATAAATAAATGCCAGCACTAGGGACTGTGTTTTTTCTGTGTTTTGAAGGAATTTAATTCCAGAATAGAGGGATGGATCCTTATTTAGTTAGTCAGAGTTCCTCTTAATTTGCATCCAGCAAAAATACACTGTGTGCCAAGAGTTTCTGAGCCTTTGCAAGATTTTCTGCTAGGTTCTTGTAAAACTGCTTAACAGCTTCAAGGAACACTTCTCTGTACCGGCATTACAAATACTCCCAATTTGTACAGTTTCAGTATGTGTCTTAGCCAAAAGCGGTGTATCACCTACTTTCTTTGAATGAACTTCTTTCAATGAAAGCGAGCTCATTATTTTTAGCTTGTTTCATTTATAAGCACTTCATAATCTGCTGTTTGAAACTTGAAAATGGAAAACATACCACCATAAACACTGCCCTAGTATTGCGAGTACTTTTAGAAACGGCCTGTAATAATTAAAAATTATCAATTTATCATAATGGAATTACAGCTAGGCTAGGAGTTATGATTCATCGACATCACTAGGGATCAGTTAGCATTCCAGCTATGTGCTCAGATTTTTAGAATTTTGTAGCTTAAAGTTATTAAGTTTATGTTAATCTTAACAGCTGAACAAAGATTCAACTTAGCATTGAATTCAATTTCATGTTGTGCAAATTCTTTGTGGGCTGTTTCATTCATATACAAAATGCACAGCTGAGAGATTACTTTTTTAAAATTTGTAATTGATTAATAGCTTGGGTTTTATTTATTTTAGGTGGCAGTGTAACCAACACAATTACAGTATTTTTAATAGGTTACCAAATAAGCAAAGATGAGACTTGCATCTGCTGCTAATCTTGAGATAGTTCTGCTTCACTTCTCCCAGTGAGTAAGCTGTGTCTTAAGTGTTAGAAAAAATGTTTTTTAGAACTTCTAAAATATTTAGGAACACTTTTCAGGCCCAGTAAAACATGTGAAGCCCTTGAGGTTTCATCTTGCAAGAATTTTCATGTGTTATTTTTCTGTAGACCCACTACAATCATACAGGTATGATCGAAATGTCTGATGACATTTCTTGCTGAAATGTGAATGATTAATATAGATCCTCTCATGTAAATATGAAATGACAATGGTAGAATGCTAAATATCTTTAGTAATACAGAATACAACACAACAATTAAAGGCATGAAGTTGATTGTCTATGCAATTAAAAGTTTAGGAGACCAACTATCTGATCTGGAACTTGGCCAAGGCATCGTGACTAACAAGCCTGTTCTTGTGAAAAAATGCCAGAGGAATTCTGATAGCTGTGTGTGGTCAAGATTTCTGCTTTATCTAAATTAAGCCATCTCACAACATATCACTGCCATACATAAAATCCCATGCCAACATTTGGCAAAGCACTTCTTCTGTTCAAGCATTTGTGCTGGAGAAAGCTAACTATATACAGCATCAAGGCAAACAGTTTTGAAAGCATTTATTTTGAATTTTTGAGGAAGCCAAATGCTGCTGAAAATCCCATTGTAATTTACCTTCCATACATTTATAGAACTCTCATAAAAGTCAATGGGAGGAAGTGGTACCAGGTATAAAATAAATGGTAAAAGCTTTTAAATATCTTATTGTTGGTTGTTAAAATGATAGACATTTTAGAACAGTGACTGTGGGATGAGCTCAGCTTAAGTTCTGCTTCCATCTGGTCTGCTACTGCTTCCTTGAAGGCAATGGAAAACAGCACACGTTGTCCTAAGAGACAAATGCTCTCTTTCACCTGTACGGTTTAGCAATTAGACTCAGTTCTTTTGCCATATCTGTGTAATGCCAGGGTGTGCTCCTGTGACCATCAGGTTTTATCCTGCTGGAGATTAAGTTAACTGAACTAAACAGGACTTCTTACATAACTGATGTTGTATGTCTGTAGGTAAACAGGATGCACATCTCATCTGAAGTTCTCTTTCTCATGCAAAAGCCTCAGCTTAAAGGCTCAGGCTTCAGGAGGCAGCTACGTGCCTTGGAACCTATGTCATGTTTTAGACTGTTACTGTGTAAACTGAACAGGTTGGTAAATATGACTAAATGAAATGCTTATGCATATTATGATAGTTAAAATAGCTTCAAAAGAGCTCCTGCGGAACTGCACATCTGACTCCTATTTCTGTTTGTGGTGCTGGCTCTGTGGAAGGCCACTTCACCTTTCTCCTAGAATTTTATGTGTAAGTGTGTGGTGCAGAAGTAACACATGTGGAAATGTATGGACAGTGGTTGAACCAGTAACATGCCTTCTTTTTAGTGGTTTTTATTTTGTTTGATTTGGGTTTTTTTTTAAGTTTTTGTAATTTTAGCTTAGGACCTCTCTAGTATTTGTGTGTTTTAAGGATTCATTTATAAAACAGTAAGAGGGAAAACTAAACCTAGGTCTTTGGAATAAACTAAGTGATTTTCTGGGATTCATTAAAAATGAAAACTAATTTGTACTAGAAACTAAAACTTAAGAAGAAATACACATATTATGGCTTGATGTAGTAAAGTACATGAGGTGCTTGCTGGAATTCACCAGTGCTTAAATACAAATTATATTTCATCTGCACTTGCAGAATTGACTGAGCTTAGTCGGAAATTCCCCACTGTAGCCGATAATGCTTGGTGCCTATTGAAGATAGGTAAATTCTCAATCTCTGTAATTATGTTCATTACACTGTTACAGTTGTTAATGTTCTCATCTTTTAGAAGTTTTCTAAGAATTAGCTGAGTTAGAGCAGGTTATTAGTAAAACATAGGCTCTCTAAACATCTTTTAAAGTAATTAGACAAAGTAGTTATTTCTGCAGTTTTACATCTGAGAACAAAACACTAGGAAAAAGGGAAATGACGACTGGCATTCTAAATCAGATCCTACATTTGGTTACAGTAACTTCAGATGAGCTTTTGCCTTAAAGAGGGTAGGAACAGGCATTATATATTGGTACATCATTTTGCATTTGGATGTTTAAAGTTAGATGCTTAAGTACCCAGGCAGGCTCCAGCTAAACACTCCAATTTCACTTAAAGAAGCAGGAGCTCTGAGAGTGCTCAGTGTCTTTAAATACAAGTTAGTTTTCATTTAGGAGACCAGGTACTGACTTGAGTGCCTGACTTAATCCACTCAAGTTTGGATGATTTTATGGTTCACCTTATTTTAGATTGGCAGGTAATTGGAAATAGTTTTCTTTAAGTTATTAAGTCTTACCAGAAGTCTTGGAGATATTAAAAAAGGACCTGCAATGCTTAGGATGTGCCTACGTTTTTGTTAGCATTTGGTTTGATGCTGTACTTGTATGGGGATTTTGATAGTTTGTGTTCCAACACAATTTAATAACCGTTACAGTACCTCACTTCACTGCAAAGAAATTAGCTTGCTATTGTCTTTGTCTGACTCACTTAAAGACTCTAATTAAGGATCTACTAAACATTAAAATTTCTCCTAATGCTTTAGACTTTTTTAGGTGTTATCTGAAGAACATCAATGCTTCCTGTTAAGGGCAGGACTATATTAAAAAGTTTGGCTGATGAACTCAGATGGGTTTTTATTTTTAACAATGATAAGCATACTCAATATGAACAGTATTTTTAATTCAGCAAACTTCTAAAGATAATTTGGTTTGAATTTGATTACAGCTGGGCTATAAAAATAAAAGTATTTTGAAAGAAAAAAATTTAAAGGGCATCAGTCACAACATATTCGTATGTTTTGATCTGGTTTCTCTATTGCAAATTTGATTTCAACCTTTTAATGACTCGGAAAATTTACAATGCTACCAGACACCTTAATATTCCATTACAATTCCTTTTAAAAAGTGTTGTATGTTTGTTGAAACCTTGCAATACATTACTCATAGCAAAGAACTTCTGCTTTCTGAAGGGTATAAATACCTATTTGCCAATGTCCAATTCAGTATCATTTACATCATTACATTCATTATAAATATAAGACTGTTTTTGCATTACCATAAAGCAATGCATACTTTAACCTCACTATCAGAACTAAATAGTAATTCGTATACTCCTCCTATGGATTAAACTTCTTGTTAAAACCTGTTTGCTCTTCTATCACAAGCAATATCATGACACATTATTTATCATTGTTGAGATCAGATAACACAAACATGGTATCATTCAGTTCTGGAAAGCAGAGAGTGCTGAATCAGAGTCCTCACTTCACTCCCATATATTGTACACAACCCTGTGTTTGACATTGACTGAAGTTTCATGTCCCTGATGAGCATTCAGCGTGTTTTTAACTGCTGTGCAGAATCACACCACACAGGAGTGGTCAGCTTACACTTAGTAAAACTGCGGTTTCTCTGTAAACAGCCTCAGTACTAACAACACTGGTGCCACTGTACGTGATAAAAGCATTTGACCATTCCTGGCAATGAACACAAAGCCAGATTGGGTCCAAAAGCAAAGAAATTAATTTGGGAGATCAGTGTAAACCTTTACTCCACTTTGGCATTTCCTCGTCCTTCAAAATAGACTTGGCTTTCCAAGGAAGAGCCATGTGAAGGAGAGCAGGAGTCAAGGTTAAAGTCATCACGTCCAAGGCACTAGCATGTTTTTATCAGGGAGAGGCATTTTCTGCTACAGCAATGTGGATCAATAGGATCATGAGACAAGATTTCTGCCTAAAATGTCGAAGTCACTTAGACATGTGTTTGAATTCATTCTACAAAGTCATCCCAGGGCTTAACAAAATAAATTCTCATCCCATGTTGGGAGGGAAGAATAGAAATCCATCACCTTTAAACACAGCATACTGTGTAAATCAACAGCTTTAGTGTGGCATGAAATCTTTGCAGATTTTGCAAAGCAAATGCTCTGTCTTTTCCCTTATTGTTTGCCCTTCACTTGACATACAGGAAGAGATGCATCAAGGAGATGGCAGGAGACATGTGTCACTTAAAGCATGCCATAACAATGTTTGCCCTGGAATGCTCTCTTGAATCTATTTGAACAAGCAGGCATAACATGAATAAATATACACAAAACTTCACCTAGTTATAAAGTTGCTAGAACCCCTTTTCCATCCTCCCCCTTGAGCAGAGCTGGCCCCAGGCACGCTCTTCACTTCAGCCCCGAGTTGAAGTGCCACGATCATATTGCACCAGCTCACTTGTTGCACGGTGCCAAGGTGCCATCTCCCCTCTGCTCAACCCACAGAAACTTCCCAGAATCACGTTTCAGCGGAGCCCGTTCAAAGGCGGCTCCTCTCCAGCCTGCCTGCAGCCTCTTACCTGCATGTGTCCCTGGTACATTCTGCTGTGTCTGGTTCAGGTGCCCCTCAGGCCGACAGGTTGAGCGTACGCTGGGGCGAGGGCACTTCTTCTCTGCACTCGACTAAAAGAAAGAAAGAAAAAAAAAAAGCCTAACCCTGGAAGAGCTATTTTTTGCAAAAGATTCAGTTTGCCCTAGAAGCTCCTTTACAGCTTTCCGTAACCCGGTGAGCCGGGCTGCTTGCTTCCCTCCTCTCTTTTCCCTTCTGTCTCCCTCTCTCCCCCTTTTTAATGCGGTGCTGCGAACAGCCGAGGAGCTGTTCCTCGCGGGGTGCTGGGGGGAGGCGGGCCGGACC